>NW_023228058.1:2259-7983 GCF_002007445.2 Ailuropoda melanoleuca
CACCATCACCATCATCACCACCATCATCACCATCACCACCATCATCACCATCACCATCACCATCACCATCATCACCACCATCACCACCATCACCATCACCATCATCACCACCATCACCACCATCACCATCATCATCACCACCATCATTATCACCATCACCATCACTATCACCCTCATCATTTCACCATCATCATCATCACCATCATCATCATTATCTTATTCATCATCTGAGGCAATGCCTTTCAAGCAAATAATGACAATAATTGGGCTTGTATTAACATTCCTGTTTTCTAGCCACTGGTTTATCTTCCTAATCCTTGTTGCCTCCATTTGCTTCCAGAATTCAAGTGCAAGCTGAAGCCTAATTTATCACTACATCAGGTTCAGTAAATGCTACTTTGATATAATAATTCTTGCAGGTTTTACAAACCGTTTTGATCATAAGAATTCACAGTAAGCCTTGTAAATATGTGTACAGTTTTAAAATGGTATGTCTTTGACCCAGCAACTTTGCTTTTGAGATTTTACATGAAGGAAATTACCACAGAGAATCAAAAAGATTTATCTACCAGGATGTTTCTTGCAGCAATATTTATAACCATTGAAAAATTGGAAACTACCTAAATGTTGAAGGATAGAGGCTTTGTAAAATAAATTATACTACACCTGTATAATAAAATACTATACAGCTTTAAAAATTATGTTGTTGAAGAATATTCAAATATATGGAAAAATATTCATGATATATATTTGTTAAATGAAAAAGCAGATTTCAAAACAGTATGGGAAATTATAATCTTAGTTTGTGGAGGAAGGACAACTATCCATGAAGATTGTGGGCTCTAGAAATGGAAAGATTTGAATCTTGGTTCTGCCATGACCTTGGGCAAGACACTGAACTTCCATGCCTCTTTCCTCTTTTGCAAAATGTGAGGGAGGGAGTCCAAGTACAATTTCCTCCCTTTCCTTCGGCACAGTATACTTGGCAGCTGGTTCTTCAGTCTGTGTTTGGATGCCTCAGATGAATAGGCCCTCACCACCTCCCATACTGTCCATACTGTAGTAACTCTAACCGCAAACCTCGCGTAGAGTGGATGGAAGCCATCTTGAAACTTACATACGTTCTCCAGGTTGGAACTTGAGTTTTCATTGTTATGACCAATAAAAGGGTGGTGGGCAATTGATGTATATGAGCAGTTGTTGTGGGGATTAGGTTTCTTTTCTGGATCTGCAGAAAATCCAAGTAAATTGTTTCTGGAGCCATCTGTAGGCTAGCCCAGAAGCCTTGGTTATGGAAACGGAGCTGAACAGAGCCCCAAAACAGGATCCAAATGGTAAAACTTATGGAAACATCAAGTGCAAGGTCTGATGTCAAGTCAGAAATCAAGAAATACTCAGAAAATCAGCCCCAGCTCTGCCACTGAAGAATCAGTTGATCTGTTTCAAAGGTCTCAAGCATCCTTTTAAAGCAGGTCACCCTTTTCCTTAAACGCCATCTGATACAGAAGGCCAACGTGCCAAATAAACAAGGAAAGATGCCATAGACAAGGTAAGAGAGAAGGGGGATCCAGAACATTCTTGCTTCTCTTCCCGATGTGTGCCCAGAGACGGTAGTGTCTCTGCAGGACTCAGCTACACCTCGTCTTTATTCCACCATAAAATTAATGCCTGCAGCACGCTGCACAGCAGCCAAAGGTGGGAACAACTTGAACCCCGTTGATGAGCGATGGACAACCAAGTCGAAGCATGTCCATACAATGGATTATTCAGCCATAAAAGAAATGAAACTCTAGCACCCACTACAATGTGGACAAACCTGAAAACGTTACTCTAAATGAAAGAAGCCAGTCACAAAAGGCCACGCGTGTATACCAAACATCCAGAATAGGTCAGGCTAGACCTTAGAGACAGAAACAAGATTGGTGGTTGCCAGACACTCGAGGGAGAAGAGAGTGTAGGGTGATAGCTAATGGGTACAGGTTTCCTTTTGGGGCAATAAGAATGTTTTGGTTGTACAACATTATGAAAGCACTAAATGTAATTGTTTCATTTAAATGCAGAATTTTTCACTTTAAAATGATTAATTTTATGCTATACGAATTTTACCTCAACAACAACAACAACAAAAAAGCCCAAAATAAAATAATGGTAACATTTACACCAGAAGAGGAATAATGTTCACCTAACCCACGCAGAGCAATCAGCAGGGCATTTTACTTTGTACAACACATGTTTCAGCCTCTCCACCCATTTGTAGGACAAATGCTGCCCTCTCTCTGGAGTTGGTCTGCCAGGAACAGACCCCAGGCCATTAGGCTCCTAATATGATGCTCTTCCTTCCACCAGACATCTGCCCATCCTCACTCTGGGGCATGCTGCTTGTTAGCACACCAGTGGCTGTTCACGGCTCTGTGGAGAGACAGTGGCATCTGGTCATGGCCTGGGTAGACAGCTTCTGGTACCAGGAGTCAAATGCATGGTGCCAGGCCCTCAGCAATTGATAGCAAGGTGCCCAGTACTCTAAATGCACCTCACCCATGTAGCTATAACCCAGGCTGGTGGGTGGTGCCACTCCAGTGTGTAGGGTTAGAAACTGGTCCCATTCCTTCAACAGATAATTATTAATGCCCACACTGGATACCTGTGCAGACCCCATGCTGGGTGCTGGGGCTTTGTGGTGAACAGATCTTACCTGGAGCCCCAGAGCAGGGAGCTCACAGCCCAACACCAGAGACAGGCTTCCTAATGAGCCCATTGTAATGTAACATCTTGAATGCTCTGAGAACAGAGCAGGAGGCTGGGGTCGCACAAGATGGGAGGGAGAGGTCTCAGAGGGCGACACCCCCAAGCTGCTTCTTGGGAATAGGAGCTGTCATCCACATCACCCACACCCAGATAGGTGGGGAAGGGAAGGTACAGGAAACCCCCCACTCCCAACCCCCGTGCAGGTGAAGTTCCTGAACAGGGAGAGTGCCCCTGCCACCCCGCCTTGTGAGGGCTAATGCACTGTGTGTGTGGGGGGGGAGCAGGACAATAACACATTGGGTTTGCATTTTGGGAGTTGCCCCACCTGCATCTGGGAGACTAGATTGGGGGGCAGAGGGGAGATAATTTGGGTTAAGGAGACCTGGCCTGGGTGTCCAGGTGAAAGGAACGTCAGTTCCTAGGTGATGGTGAAGGTGAAGGCAGAGAGATAGGAGAGAGAGGGCTGGGGTCCGGAGAGATGTGGGGGGAGGGTTCAGCAGCAGAAGCTAGTGTGGAAGGCTTGGTTGGGGAAGACAGGAGGGGAGGCAGGAGCAGAATGTCAGGCTTGGGCAATGATGGACAAGGAGCCTTTTATTGAGATCGGGACATGGACATTTTGGGGGTCAGGTTTGGAAAGATAGCAAAGATGTCAAGTGTAAGGTACCTGAGGGCATCCAGGTGGAACTGTCTGCAGGTCAGTAGAGACCCTCTCTGAAGCCTGGGGACCAGGTGGTACAGGCATCCAAATCTGTGGGCAGTGAGACTGAGGAGAACAACCAGATCATGGATAGACACAGAACTCTGGCCCACAACATGCACCAACAGTGCAAGGAGCCCACCACAACCTCAGCAACCAGCCCCAAATGGCCAGGATGTGGTCAGTAATTCCCAGCTTCCCAGCTTTGCTCCCTCTCCCAACTTAGGGCCAATGGGCATAAACTGCAGGTGCTCCCCTAACCAATCACACAGGACACTCATTCTCTCTAGTTGGCTGCCTCCAGCTTCTCCAGGCTCACAGCTCCCTTGCTCCTCCACGAAGCTCTCCCCATAGCCTGCCTGGCTTTGAGTCTCTGGCAAACACAAGTGGTGGTAGCTGACCCCCTTGTTATAGCAGACCCTGAGTAAATAGAAACCATTTGTTCTCATCTGGGTGGTTTTCGCACAGTGCACACTTCATGTACACCAGCTGTCATTTGTGTAATTGGAGGCTGGAAGTGGGCAGGTTACTGGGGGCACCATGTCCTGTGAGAAGGGCAGAGCCCAGAGGCCCAAATCCTGAGGAACCCTGGTATTTCCCAGGCTGTGAAGGACTGAGAAGGAGGACTGGCAAAAGGTCTGGAGGGAGACCCGTGAGTGTGCACCAGCACGTGTGCAGAGACCCCAGGCATACCTGGGGTGGGAGGGCAGAAGCTACAGAGCCAGCCTGGTGCCCCAGCACAGCCCACATGCTCCAGACACCTTGTTGGACCCATCACAGCACCATGACATGCTGCAGAGATTACTGGGGCCTCCAGCTCTGCACTAACCTGGGGAAGTCCCCATCACCTGCCCATAACCGTCCCCAAATCCTCACACCCTCTTCCTCTACCTGTTGATGGGCCTGAGTTCAATTAATAATCGTGTTGCCAGCATGTGCTCAATGCCCAGCCCCCTGTTAGACAAGTTCTAAGGGCACCAAAAGGCACACAAACAGAAGGCAAGAAGGCCACGCTTTCCTTTGAGGACTCACAGCTTCATCATCCGCAAAGGCTCTCGGTCCGGATCAGCAGCAGCACCATGGACAGCGCTGACTCAAGAAAACAGACCTGAGCAAAGTCCGATTTATGATTTCTAGGCCCACTCCTGGAAGTCAGGGGTCAGAATTAATGCCACCTAGTTTTTCAAGGACCAACCAATGACTCCCCATGTGACCTTTGATCCCGAGACTTGGGTTAACTATAGCCTGGATGCAAAGGTCCTAAGAGACCATGGAGGGAGACCACCCACAAAGTGCCCCATGTGCTTTAACCTCACAGAGTTTATGAAGGCCTACTGTGTGCCAGGCTTCAGGGCTACAGGGATCAACACAGCACAGGTCCTCCTCAAGTGTCCTGCATCATGGGATTGGGCTTGGGGTTGGGGGGGGGCGTGATAAATGAAATCAAGGAGCAATAAAGATGAGCTTAGCACAATACCTGATGCATAGTAGGTCTCTTGCCTAGCATTTTCAGGTGGATCTTCCCATTCCATCCTCACAAGAACTTATGAGGTGAGTGCATTCTATCACAATGTATGAAAAAGGAAACTGAGGCACAGAGAAGTTGGGTACCTGGCAAAGGTCATGCTCTCAGTCCATTCAGGCTGCTGTAACAAAAATACCACAGACTTAGTGGCTTAAACCAACAAACATCTCTTTCTCTGGAGGCTGGAAGTCCAAGATCAAGTCTCCAGCAGATCCGGTGTCCAATCGTTGGCCCAAACCTGTAGATTCCACTGGAGTCTGGGGCCAGCTGACTTCCCGTGGGGCCAGCCTTCAAGAGATAAAGTAATGATGCATATTTAAAATTTTTTTCAGCTTTCTTGGGATATAATTGACATATAACATTGTGTAATGTGCTGATTTGATACACTTCTATATTGCAAAATGATTACCACCACAGTGTTAGCTAATGCCTGCAATACATCATATAATTACCCTTTCTTTCCTGTGATGAGAATATTTAAGGCCTACTCTTTTAGCAACTTTCAAGTACATGATAGAGTGCGGTTAACTATAATCACTATGCTGTGCACTAGATCCTTGGATCTGACTAATTTTATAATTGGAATCTTATACCCTTTGGCCAATATCTCCCCCATTTTTCCACCCCCACCTCCAGCCCCTGCTAACCACCGCTCTACACTCTGCTCCTTTGAGTTTGGCTTTTTTAGATTCAGTATAAGTAATATTATACGGTATGTGTCTTTCTTTGCCTGACTTATCTCACTTAGCATAATGTC
>NW_023228059.1:0-664 GCF_002007445.2 Ailuropoda melanoleuca
AAAAAAAAAAAAAGTGCTGGGGTGCCTGGGTGGCTCAGTTAAGCGTTTGCCTTTGGCTCAGGTCATGATCCCAGGGTCCTGGGGTGGAGCCCCCCCAAAAGGCTCCCTGCTCAGCAGGAAGCCTGCTTCTCCCTCTCCCACTACCCCTGCCTGTGTTCCCTCTCTCACTCATTCAACAACATCAATGTAGCTAGAGACTATGCTAAGCGAAATAAGTCAGAGAAAGGCAAATAACACATTTCACTCATATGTAGAAGAAACAAAACAAGTGATCATAGGGGAAAAAAGACAAACCAAGAAACAGACTCTCAACTACAGAGAACAAACTGAAGGCTATGGCGAGGGTGGGGGGGTGGAGAGGGGGATAGGTAATAGGATTCAGGAGGGCACTTGTGACGAGCGTGAGGTGTTATACCTAAGTGATGAATCACTAAGTCATACACCTGAGATTCATACTACACTGTATGTTAACTAGCTGGAATTTAAGAACGTAAATGCTATAGAGCTGACCCTTGCGTATCACAAGTTTGAACTCCTAGGATCCACGTATGTGCAGGTTTTTGGTAAATATAGTACCATACTGTAAATATATTTTCCCTTATGATTCTTAACATTGTTCTCTAGGTTACTTCATTATAAGAATATAACACATAATATACATAAC
>NW_023228060.1:0-807 GCF_002007445.2 Ailuropoda melanoleuca
TTGAAGGGCATCTCGACTCCTTCCACAGTTTGGCTATTGTGGACAATGCTGCTATGAACATTGGGGTGCATGTGCCCCTTCTTTTTCACTACATCTGTATCTTTGGGATAAATACCTAGTAGTGCAGCTGCTGGGTTGTAGGGATGTGAAGTAAAAGCAGGTTTAATTGACATACAGCTCTGACCCGCTTGAGAGTTTTCTCTGGGCCAAATTCCACCCAGAGCCTCCTGGAGGACTTTCAGGAGAGCAGTAGCAGTGTCAAGAAGGCTACTCAATGCAGTATGTCCTGCTGGATGGCTGTCCTCATCCCATGAGGGAGGTGGTCCTGCTTCAGGGTGGCCATGGGCTCAGTGGCAAAGCCCAAAGACTTAAGGGAACAAAAAGCTAGATGATATTGAAGAATGTTCCCTTCCACATTTTGTTGTTCTCTTTCACAAAGAAGAACTGTATTAGTGGTAAACTTCTAGGCTTTCTCCCTGCTCTCACTAACTTATCTCATGTGCAGTCCCGCCCCATTGCCCATGCTTCCTGTTCAGATCACAGCTGCTAGCTTAAAGCAAATGTTCTGGACCAGTGTTTCTCAAGAGTGTTCTGCTGATGGCGGCATCACCATTATCAAAGTTTGAGATAAATCTACATTTGGGGACACCATCCCAAACTGCTGAATCAGAACATTTGGGGTTGGGGAATCTAATGCTTCCAGATGTTCTCAAGGTGGTTCTTATGCAGGCTAAGGTTTCAGGTGCTGCAAGTTTAGTATTAGGAAGGTCTCTTCTTATATTTATCTTTGTTATGGGATGCAGGCAA
>NW_023228061.1:0-807 GCF_002007445.2 Ailuropoda melanoleuca
AGAAAGAAAGAAAGACACATTTCCACATGCCAAAAATGAAATAGAAACTGAAGGTAGAAAAGTAGCCCGCGGTCAGAGGCTTCAGCCAGCAGAGGAGGGAATCCGGAGGCGGGTCCCAGGGGCTGGGGGTGAGCGCTGGATGCCCCACCAGGATGGGAGAAGGGGTAGAAGACTTGTGAACGGCTGGAGGTCAGATCTGGGACGCTCTAGAAAGAGCTGGAAGTCTGAAAGGGTTGTCCTTCCCTAAAGGGAAGCTCCAAACATGGAAGCCATAAGGAAGCCTACTGTTCATCTGGGGCTCTGAGGAGAAAGGAAAGAACAGTAACCTGTAAGGTTTTGGGACAGGAAGCCCATGCCACACAAAGGGGTGCTACGGAGTTCCAGTGTGTATCCCCACATGGTGTGGGAACCCCTCAGAAGCCCTCAGAAGTGAGCGTGGCCCTGGACCTGGCAAGGTGCTGAAGTGTAAGAGCCTGGCAATCAGATTTTTTTATTGTAATAGAGCGAGTGCCTGACATAAAACTTCTGACTGTGGAGATGTCCCTTTCAAAGACGTCGGTCTGGAATAAACACACGGCTGGCTGCACAGCTAGGTCAGGAGCTAGGCCCGTGAAGCCTCCTTATAGAAAGCTTCCAGTGACCAAGATAACTGACTGTGTGAGCCCGCTTTTCCCTTCCTGCACTTTTTTTTAAATTTATTTATTTTGGAGAGAGATTGAGAGAGGGAGAGAGAGAGAGAGTGAGTGAGCATGCATGGGTGGGGCGGCAGGAGAGGGAGAGAGAATCTCCAGCAGACTCCATGCTGAG
>NW_023228062.1:0-807 GCF_002007445.2 Ailuropoda melanoleuca
TTTCTTTCTTCCCCATGTAACATCCCCGAGGTGGACAGTGGTCCTGGACAGGGTGGTGACTCTGCTCTACAATGTCACTCAGGGTCCCAGGTTCCTTCTATCTTGTTCTCATCTAAGTCAAAGCTCATGCTCCACCACCAACATTCCAGCCCCCAGAGAGGGAAGAAGAGAGGAATTAGAAGCCAAGCAATTTCCTTTTAAGGAAATGACACATCACTTTCTTTCACATACCAATGGCAAGAATGGGGCCACGCCAAGCTGCAGGGGAGGCTGAGAAATGTAGTTTCCACTGAACAGCCTACAGAGTCCTATTATTAAAAGAAGGGAAGAGTACATTTTGGGGAATGATAAGGAGTCAACATGACAACACCACCCCAAGTTTTGCTGAGACCTTGGAAGATACCACACATGGTGCGTGAACACCACCTGAGTCCCAGTTCCTGTGCATCGGCCATATCTGCTCTGTCAGTGCTCTGGGAACTGGCAGAGAAAGTACTGCATAGACCAGAGGGCAGTCCCCTAGAGCCCCCAGAACTGTGTGACTGTCTTAGTTTGGGATCCCTCAAAACAGAGCCAGAGGCAAGGATTTGGGTACCAAAAGTTGATTTGGGAGGTGATCCCAAGAAGTAGGAGAGAAGTAGGCAGAGTAATAGGGGAAAGAAGAAAAGTCAATAAATTGTGTGATGTTCACCTGATAACTGTTGTGAGTGAGTAGGACTCAGTCCTACCATGGACATGCTGAGGAATTGTCTCTCTGATGGACATTTATCCCTCCTCCCATATCCCATTGGCTGAGGTCCATCCCTG
>NW_023228063.1:0-2739 GCF_002007445.2 Ailuropoda melanoleuca
CTACCGTGCCTGACTCTTAGAAGATGCTGATTAAACTTCTCCTTTGAAATGAAGCAGTTAAGAGACTTATAAGACCTGTGTACTGTAAAATGGGAGCATAGGGCCAACATGGGCTTAAAGAGCATTGTCACCGTATAATCTGCTCAGCTGTGCGGTGTGTACAGTGGCTTGTGTCAGAAAATGGTCAAACAGCTGTCACCTAGGAGAAAGTAATACATGTTCTTGCTTGAGAAGCAGAAGCAAAAAAGGACAAAGCATGCTGTGGCCCAGGGTAGCATGGTGTGGCACAGTAGGGTCACGAAAGGGAGCAAACCTACCAGGTTGCTTCTAGCGACGTGAGATGAAGTAGGTCACACTGCGGGCAAAGCGGCAAAGAGACACAGGGTAGGGGGTCCTGTAAACCCGAGGTCCCAAAAGGGCACCCTGAGGGGCAGAACTTTGCAAAGGAATATTCCTTAGGCATTTTAACTTAAGGACCAGAAATTGTCACTTCTAATATGTGCACATAAATGTTTGTATACATAAAAAGAAACTCAGATTAATAACTGTAACAGAAGAAAAGGAGTATATAATTAAATTATACTTGAATTAGAGAAGTAGTTATAAATAAGCACTGCTTATTAAGTGGTAGATTTCTTGCTGAGGATAAGAGAAATAGTGACCTGGTTAACTCCCAAAGATGGATTCCCTTGAGATGTTTGTAAATTTCCAGTGAAGAAAAACCATTGTAAAGTCATCCTAAAACATTGTAACAGAAAACATTAAAGAACATTTAGCTCCAGGATGAAGACAAAATGTATAACAGGTCAGAGAAGCTTTCATGAAGGGAAAGTTACTTGAAATGGTCTGTGGACACTTTGCAAGATTTTGATAAATGGATTTGAACAAGAAGTGTCTTCTGTATCCGAATGTCCCCACGTAAAAGCACAAAGACAAGGATGAGCTTAGAGTTTGCAGGCAACTGTCAAGAAAGCAGCTTGACTGAGAACAAAGAAGTATTTTGTAGTTAGCAAATGGCATCGGATTGCTGAGGTAGAGTGAAATTCCTGAGAGCTTCGAATTCCTGGATGAGGAATTTCAGTGTTATCCACAGAAGAGAGGAAGACATCCAATTATATGAATTGACCTGCTTAGAATGGACTTTGAGTAAGATTAACCTCTCTGTAAGTGCGTAAGGATGATTTGAAATGGAAGATTGGAAACTCAAGAGAAATAGGAGGTATTTGCATTAACCTATCTAAGAAGTGATTAGGAGCTGGGCTCCCAGTGGTAATGGGAAATGGTTAATTCTACTCACAGGCACAGTTATTTTTAAATTTATTTATTCATTTGTTCACTCAGCTGATAGATATTGAATGCTTACAGTGGGCCGAGTCCTGTTCTAGGCACCAGAGATAACAGCAATGGCAAAGTCAGTCAAGGTCCCTGTTCTCAAAAAAATGCACAAAGACCAGGGAGAAACAACAACAACAAAAATTTTATATAGTGTTAAGAACGGTGGAAAAATAAAGTAGAACAATAGGATAGAAAGTAATGAAGATAGTGGTTAGTTGAGATTGGTGTGTGGTTAGGGAAGGCCTCAGAGGAGGTTACATGGAGCCAGGTCCTGATTGAAGTAAGGGAATGATCCTGCACAAAGGAAATAATACAAAGATGCTGAGCCAGAAACAGTCCTGCTGTAGAGATTCACTACATACAACAGCATATTAGCTTCAAAGGATCTTGTTTAAAATTTGTCACCACTTCTCCAATTTGTTTGATTCCAAACTGTACTTGTTATTATTGGGGCTGTTTTTCTCTTAAACACCTATTGGTGTGTTACGCGAGACATTTTCATGTCAAAGTCCCAATCACTTTGCAAGCTCTGTCTCGTTTTTGTGCATGTAAGAGAAAACATTTGAATGCAAGTAGAAATGTCATTGCCTGTCATACTCCCTGGCTCATAATAGTAAATTTGCATTAAGTAAATGAAATGCCAGGTGTTATTCCGATCCCTTGAAACTAGCTCAGTGATAACGTCTGCTCGGTTCCATTGACATTGCCACCACACTGTTTCAATCATGCTCAGTTCATCATGGAACACCTCCTCAGTCAGTGTCACTGTCTTCTGCCACCTTCTGGGTTCATCTCATTTTACAACTCCTACTGGAGTAATCCCCTTGAGAATCAGTTTCATCTAGTTGCTTCTCTGATCAATAACTGATTCTACATCGGTTACAGAATAAAGTTAACATTTTCTTATATGAGATCCAAGGCTCTTTTTCCAATTGCCCCCCCAATATACTTTTTGAAATTCTTATCTCCCCCATTAGCCCATCTTGAAATTTCCTACCCATTACCAGTGCACAGTGTTCTGCACCACCTAAAATAATATTTTCCTCCCCCTAATGTAAATGTAATTCATGTCACTCCTGTTTCAAAACCAATGTTGTTTGAAGGGTCTTTCATTGACACCACACAGTTCACAATTCTTTCTCTTCCTTCCCAATTTCTATGACATTTGTTGTGTGTACTACTGGTGGGAGATAGTTAGATCTATCATCTATCTATCATAATGTACTGCATATATCGCATTAGACATAGATATTTCTTTATAATTTTTCTAGTTGTGAGAATATATGCATGTATGTCAACTACATTGAGAACTTCTGAAAGGCAAGTACAATTTACTTCTGTTATCTCCGTTAACACTAGAAAGGTTGTTGTCAGCTCATAAGAAATACTCAACATTGTATGTTG
>NW_023228064.1:0-807 GCF_002007445.2 Ailuropoda melanoleuca
TAGAGAGTCGTCTGTCCCATCATGTCCCTAGCATTGAGGCTTAGACACCTTGGTTTAGAATATAGGGGATGCTTATCGGTGCCCATCAAGGTGCTACCAGACGGCAGCTTTGAAGAGGAGCAAGGAGCACAGAGTTTGAACTCCCTAGATGTGAATGAACTCCTGGGACACTCCCTGGATATGAATCCCAGCTTGGGCACGTCTAGCTCTGTCTGTGGTCTTAGCTTGTGGACCTATTACTTCACCTTTCTGTGTCTCTAAAACCTTCGTTTGTTTGTGTATGCTTCATAAGGTCCAGTGCTGGAGATAATGACATTGTGCACATTGGTGTAGTCTATAGGAGTGCCCAGCAAAGAGTGAGCATTTTGGAAGTGTTACCCTGTGGATAGCATCCTGCTGTCAGCTTTGGGAGGTCGCAGGACTGAAGGCAGGTATTAGCATCCCTTACAGACAAAACCCCGTTTCTTGAGAGGGACACCCCTCCATTGTCAAATCATCCCACTGGACGACATGTATTAAATTTCTCTTTTCCTGCCTCTTCCCTCATTCATTAAATGTAATCAGATTGTGCTACTCTCAGGATATTAGAGCGAGCATAAAATAAAGCAAACAGAAAGAAGGCTGTCTTCCCATTACACATGTGACTATGAGTGTCTTTACCACCCCTTTCAATTATAACTCCTTGGCATTATCAGACACAGTGGAAGTTACAGGTCTTGGGGGTTTTAATCAGCGGCTGGCATCATTCAAACTTGTTTACTGTTATTAGCGCGGATGGGGGTATAATGTTTACGTCTTCCTCTGAAC
>NW_023228065.1:0-807 GCF_002007445.2 Ailuropoda melanoleuca
ACCTTAAAGTTCACTCTCGGAGTACACTCTTGGAGTACATTCCATGGTTTTGGACAAATACATAATGACATATCCATCCTTATAATAGCATACAGGGCATTCTCACTGCCCTAAAAATCCTGTGTCCTCTGTTAATCTTTCCTCCACCTCCACCCCTGGCAAGTGTTAATTTTTTTCCCTGGGTCACCTTAATACAGTTGGAAAAAGTAGACTCTCCAGGGCTGCCAATCACAGTGCCTTAGTAACAAACTAGGAAGCAGCACAGCTGCCTCCGGGCCTCCCTAGTGCCAAGAGCACATGCACCCCGGTTGGAAGCTAACTGGCTGCAGGTGGGAGCGCACGCTCCCCAACGGCCTCTGGGCAGGAGCCAACTAGGCACATGCTCAGGCACAGACTTCGCCGCCCCCCGCCTGGCTCTGGAGTCCGCTTTGCAGTGGGGAATATTCTGCGGTCCTGCAGCGCTGAGCTGGCCCTCCTGAGCCCCAAGTAAATCTCCAGGGAGAGACTCCGTCAGCCCAAGGTAGGAGGCACGGCCAGCCACATCAACTCACTGTTTGTATTTTTTAATCTTGCTGTTTGAATGCTTTTAAGGTTTCCTTCATGTCCCTGACATTCTCCCACTGAATGTATCAAACCTAAGTGGTAAAGTTTGAATCTTGGGAAACGCGGTGGAAATGCTTCTGTGGGGGTGGTTTTTTACCTCTTACCCTGTATAAATCTTTTTATTGTCTCCATTGTTTTGCTCTTTCCAGAATGTCATAGTTGGAATCATACAGTTTGTAGCCTTTCCAGACTGGTTTATTCCAC
>NW_023228066.1:0-807 GCF_002007445.2 Ailuropoda melanoleuca
ACTTTATTCTGAATTATTCTTTGAGTATACCATTTTAAAATATGTTTCAATTTCATATTTATGTTACTGAGAGTCCAACCTATTAGGAACTCTTCAGCTATTCATAGTGTTTCATTAATATTTATCTATGGCAAGAGAATGCATCTATATCTAACAAAGTATTTGTGAGTTCCACATGTATGGTGCAAGAGGTTGATTGAAAGAAGGCAAATTCTCAAAGATTTTCCTGTCTTCTAGATGTGACCTTAAAAGCCACTGCCTTCTTCTTAATGCATTATTTGTCATATTGCTTTCCTTCTGTAACATTTTCTAATTTTTTAAATTTGAAAGTAATCATATTTTCTATAGCAAGTTAAAGGACAGAAAGAGATAAAGGAAGTTAACAGTATCTTTTTACCTAACTTCTCCAAATCTACTCTCTTAAAGTAATAAATATAACACTTTGGTGTGTATATGCCTAGACCTATGTTCTATAATCATATAAAATATATACATATTATCTACTTATCTATCCACCTATCTACCTATCAAGTGAGTTCTTATTTAATGTTTAATGAAGCACAACACACATACATACAGTGTTAAAAACATATACAATTCAATTGATTATCACAAGCACACTGTATGACAATCACCCAAACAATTAATAGAACATTGACAGCCCCCAGAAGCCGTCTCTTATTCTTTTTTTTTTTTAAGATTATTTATTTATTTATTTATTTATTTATTTATTTATTTAACAGAGATAGAGACAGCCAGCGAAGAGAGGGAACACAAGCAGGGGGAGTGGGAGAGGAAGAAGCAGGC
>NW_023228067.1:0-807 GCF_002007445.2 Ailuropoda melanoleuca
CTTGTGTTCCCTCTCTCGCTGGCTGTCTCTACCTCTGTCGAATAAATAAATAAAATCTTTAAAAAAAAATAGAATTTTAAGCCTGCTCCTAGAAGGGGTCACCTAAAGAATGAGTTCAGAAGAGAGACAAGTTCAAGGACCAAGTCCTGGGGAGCCCCAACATTTAGTGATCAGGAACAGGAGAAAGATTCAAAAATAAAATAAGAATAAAACAACCAGTGAAGTAGGAAGAAAATTCAAGGAATATGATATCTGAGTAAAAGTAAACAAAAAGGTACCAAAAAGAGAGACACTGAGTCAAATGTGTGAGGCAACCCAGGAATGCTGAACTGGTCAAGCTTAAGGATGAATTATAAGAGAAACACACATACACAAAACTCAAAGTAAGGGACACAGAGGATAGCCTGATGGATATAGTCACAATGAAACGGAAATGAACAGAAAATTAGAAATGGATGGCAAGGGAATATAAGCTGTAGAAGGGCAGGCAAAGAAGGTCCAACATGTTCATAATTGATATTCCTCAAGAAAAGAACCAAAAATGGCAAGAACAAACACCGGGTGATTAAAGAAAAACTTGAAGATACACAGTGTCTCAGGAAAAGTTTAGTCACATCCTAATAAAATTGCTAGATATTAAATTAGAATAAACAGTGTTTGGGCATAAGAGCTAAAAGATTCACTTATCTATAGTGGGGTAAATCAAGCTGGCTTCATCACACCTCTGCATACCATTATACATCATACTTCTGCTTACCATGAAAGCCAGAAGGTAGTGAGGAAATTGCCTGCACAGCTCTTATGGGG
>NW_023228068.1:0-807 GCF_002007445.2 Ailuropoda melanoleuca
AAAAAATTCCCTATTTAATCACAATTAAATGATCAAAATTAACAAACTAGCATTGACACAGTGCTACCATCCTATTCTCAGACTCTCCTTAAGTTTTGCCAATTGTCTCTAGAGTTAAAGATCTAGCTCAGAATCATCTGCATTTAGTTATTATGTCTCCTTAATCACCTTCCATCTAGAAGCGTTCTTTAGCCTTCCTTGTTATTCACAACTTGACACTTTGAATACTACGACCTCGTTATTCTGCAAAATGTTCTTCAATTTGAATCTGATTATTTCTCATGGCTATAGTCAACTGCTCCTTGGCAGAAACAGTGAGAAGTTGTTCCCACTACATCCTTTCAGATGGCACACACATTTGTTTATTCCATTGTTGATGCTATTGACTTTGTTCACATGCTTAATGTGAAGTCTATCAGAATTCACTGTTAAGTTTCTCTTTTCCCTTTGTAATTAATTAATATTTTATGGACAATGACCAAGACGGTTTTAACATTCCCTTCAGCTTGACTAAATTTTAGACAAGCTTTGTTCTTCCTACCTATGAGCCCCTGACCTCCTCATTTTTAGACCATTTACCTCAGGAAACTTGTAATTGGAAATTCTCTCTCTGCTTCTTTGAGATGCAAATGTTTCAAAAAAGCTTTTTAAAAGCTTTCTAACCCAGAAATGTCTATCTTAAGGACCAGAGACTCATTCCTTTGAAATGTAATCATCAAGAAAAGCAGCACCTCTATTTCTTAGTTTCTGTGGGAAGGTAGGAGGCTAACTACAGTGGGCACCTAGATTCAAGTTGTAAAACTCTCT
>NW_023228069.1:0-807 GCF_002007445.2 Ailuropoda melanoleuca
TGTCTTCATAGCCTGAACTCAGAAATAGTGTCCCCAAGAAGACATCCAGGTAGCCAACAGATGCAGGAAAACTTGTTCAACATCACTCATCAGAAGGGAAATGATCGTTAAAACCACAATAATGTATCATCGCACATCTGTCAGAATGGCTATTTTTAAAAAGACTAGAAATAACAAGTGTGGGTGAGAATGTGGAAAAAAGGGAACCCTCATGCACTGTTGGTGGGAATGCAAACTGGTGCAGCCACTGTGGAAAACAGTATGGCGGTTCCACAAACAATTCAAAACAGAACTACAATACGATCCAGCAATGCCAATGACACTTTTGGGTATTTATCCAAAGGAAACATATATCAAAAAGATATATGCACCTCATGTTCATTGCAGCATTATTTACAATAGCCAAGACATAGAAGCAATCTAAATATATACATGTTTATTTCATTTTCTTTAACCATTTATCCATTGGTGGAATATTATTTAGCCTTAAAAAAGAAATAAATCTTGTCATTTGCAAAAACATGAATGGAGTTCAAGGGCATTATGCTAAAGGAAATAAGTCAAGCAGAGTAAGACAAATACTTATATGTAGAATCTAAAAATAATAGAAAAAAAAACCAAGCTCATAAATAGAGAGAAAAGATTATTGGTTGCCAGAGTTGGGGGCTTAAGGGGTGGGCAAAATGGGTGAAGGTGACAAGGTACAAATTTCCAGGTATAAAATAAGTAAGTCATGGGGATGTAATGTACAGCACGGAGACCACAGTTAACAATACTGTATTGTATATTTAAAAGTTGCTAAGAGAG
>NW_023228070.1:0-683 GCF_002007445.2 Ailuropoda melanoleuca
CTTCTTATGTCTCAGGAAATGCCACCGACACAAAAACACCTGCCAGTAAACTCCTAAATGCATTATGTGCAGTAAGAGAAGAGCAGCTCGGTGATTCGGTTCCTACATATGTTTTCATTTGGGGGGAACATTTCAATTCCTGAGAGCGCTGCAAATACATATAAAATAAATAGGCATCTCTGCCATCAGCCCTGTTAGAGAATACATAAGCATTTATTTCCCTTGGAGGTAAAGTCAAGCCTCAAAAAAGGATAATAAATACAATAAGGCTCATTTCCTCTTTGTACCCAACCATGAGTGGTATCAGCTGTTGTACCTTGCATGTGAATACTGATACAGATACTCCATTGTGCTGGCAAACATCTGCTTACCACTGTTATTGCAATTGTGTTTCTCTTCTTCAGCTAGCTTCAGCTGAGTTGGGTGTTTGAGTGTTGTAACATCCTCAGGATTAGACCCCCAAGGGAGGAATACAAACCGTATTCCACTACACTTTCCAGTACGTTCTTCCTTCCAGCAAAGCAATTTTGCTTGCTCTTCCCTCCCTCTGGTGCCTTTGTGGGAACATTCTCATGACCTGGAATTATCCTCTTACTTTCCTCTAAGCCAGATCTTTCTTCTGCCAGACTCCACCTTGGATTTTCTGTTCTTCTTTTCTCATCAGTCCTTACTCTTGGGAGAGA
>NW_023228071.1:0-807 GCF_002007445.2 Ailuropoda melanoleuca
AGTTGCAGCTAAGGGCCATGAACCTTTTGAGAGTGTGGGTCTAAAGCAGATTTCTTTTGAAGGTGGGAAAATGGCCAATATTTTGGTGGATGGGAAAGCTCCACTTGGGGATCAATCCAGTGCTTGTATCCTTGAGAGCGCAGGAAGCGAGGGAACCCTTGCACAATGTGGAGGGAAGAGGGCTGTATCTGTCATCCATCAGCATGAACCACGAGGCAGGGTATGAGCGTGCAGAAGTGAGTAGGTCGGTGGGCATGCAGGGGGAATCCTGTGGGTGCCTTGGTCTCCTTGCTTGCATGCAAACCGGTCAGCTAACCAGGGGAGAGTGCTGTGATTCCAGGGGCGGAAACTGCAGAAATCTCTATCCGGTTGAAGGATGCATGATAGGCTTGGAGAAGCATCCTAGGAGTGCCTGGAGGCCGCCATTGAAATTCACCAGCAAAAAATGGGAAGTCTGAGCGGTTCGTGTGTTTATGTACGTTCTTGGAAGCTGCGGGGCGGGCGGGGGGATGCAGGTTGAAGTGTACGTAGTCAGGGTTGTGTATTTTCCAAGCTCATACAGCAAAACAAAACAAGAGAGGCCAGCACTTCAGGAAGCAAGCATGGGAGTGAGTATGACATTTTTGCCATGGGATTTAAGTGGGGAAACAGGAAAGAAGGTGTGTTTCAGGGAACATTTGGTAGGTTCGGTGGATTGGAGATGCTGGGGAAGTGAATGATTTGTGGTAATGTGTTGGGAGGGAGTTACTGAGCTGATGCAGGATTGGTGCATATTAGAAATAATAACGTGTGGGGAATTAGTGGGGA
>NW_023228072.1:0-807 GCF_002007445.2 Ailuropoda melanoleuca
AGTTGTTAAGCATCTGCCTTCGGCTCAGGTCATAGTCCCAGGGTCCGGGGATCGAGCCCCGCATCGGGCTCCCTGCTCGGCGAGAAGCCTGCTTCTCCCTCTCCCACTCCCCTGCCTGTGTTCCCTCTCTCACTGGCTGTCTCTCTCTCTGTCCAATAAATAAATAAAATCTTAAAAAAAAAAAAACCCTCAAATTCACTCAAAACGAAACGTAAATTGCCACCAAAATAGTGTTTCTCACCAGACAGCTAGGATGTCAAAGTCTGATCTCACGCAGTGCTGACCAGAGTTTAGGGAACGGGCATCTTCACGTGCCCCTGATGGAGACCCCTCTCGGGAGAACACTCCGGAACCAGCCATCCAAACACAACACTCTGACCCAGAAATTCACATCTATGTTCTCTCTCCCCCGCAGGCTGAGTCTCACATACAGGCTGTTACACTGACAACATCGCCCAACACCCACCAGCATCTCAAAGTCCTACGAAAGTCAATCAGGGGAATCACAAAATAAATTCGGGTCCAATCGCAGCTCATGTGGACGCCATTCACCCATTTAGAAAGTCTTACGGACGGGAACGGACGGGCAAATAAACGTATAGGTGATGGAACAGAGCTATCGCGAAGGAATATCGATATAAGTTCAGGAAGGACACAGAAAAGAAGACGATCTAATGTGTATACATTTAAATGTTAAGAAACATTGTTAAGAATTCAAACACTAGGGGCGCCTGGGTGGCTCAGTAGTTAGGCGTTTGCCTTCCGCTCAGGGCGTGATCCCGGCGTTATGGGATCGAGCCCTACATC
>NW_023228073.1:0-807 GCF_002007445.2 Ailuropoda melanoleuca
TACATAATAAGTGGATCAGAATCTTTTGGGAGGGGGAATTTTGGGAGGGAGGTGTGCCTTAACCTGTAGTAACCGTCTTTCATATGTAAGGCAAGAGTCTATAAGGTATGGGATAATCAGAAGACAAGATCCATTAGCTAATAATCGTCTTTGATAAAGACTGAACATAATGATTACTCGAAAATGAATAACTTGAGTATGAGGATATCAAACTAAAATGATTTCTTATTTTACGCAAAATTAACATACCTAGTTAAAGTTGTCACACTACTTCTGTAATCTAGATCCAAACCTGAGACCCATAATACTTCGCTAAATCTTTCCTGTCTTAATTCTGCATCTTTCTCTATAGTAGAAAAAAATGTCTTCTATGTTAAGCACTAAATCAGATCAGTTAATCCACAGTTAAGGTAATCTCCTGCTAGGTTTGAAGACCACCTAAGTTAATTTGTTTTGAACTATAAGTATACAGAAATATATAAATTGGTAAGTATAAACACAAATACTCCTCTATACATTGATACAGGCATAACTATAACTAGGGCTTCTACACGGAATTGAAGGTTGTGCCCTACACTAATGTGACTAAATGGGCAGGAATGGACTGAAATTTGGCCATGGTCTTCCTCAGAGAAGACCCTAGCAGAGGGCTGTGACTGCTTAAAGAAATACAAACAGGTGGCTTTTCTTGACTGGCATTCTATGTCTTGTGCCTGCAGTGGTGTACGAATTTCTAATTCATTCTCCTAGGACGGGAACCCTGTTCTAGTTCTCAAGAAGGCACCAAATAGACAACTGGTATGATAC
>NW_023228074.1:0-807 GCF_002007445.2 Ailuropoda melanoleuca
GGGACGCCATGTTTGTGCTCTCCCTTGGTCTCACTGCAGCTCGCCGGTACCTCTCAGAAAGGAGCTCATATACTTGTCTGGAGCACCTCCCGATCACCTGGTCTGGAGGCCAGCAGGGTTCACAACTGTGGTCCCACGAGACTGGATACATCTGCATACTTCAAAAACTGCTGCCTGACACTCTTGGTTCCAACCAGCCGGGTGCTGACTGAAATCTCTCCCTATCCAGCACTATAGGTCTTGACACACCCTCGACAATGGGGACCTACTGTTACTTAGATAACCACAAAGGTTTGAAAGACAACCAAGCACTAGGCCAAGTTGAATGATAAGGTTCACAGCCTGCACAAGGTCACTCCTTCAAGACTGGGAGAGGTAGCTCTTTCACCTAATATATAAGAAACAAACACAGAGAGTCAAGCAGAATGGAGAAAACAGAAGATACGTTCCAAACAAAGGAACAAGATAAAACCTCAGGAAGAACAACTAATGAAATGGAGATAAGTAACTTACCTGATAGAATTCAAAGTAATGGTTATAAAGATGCCACTGAACATGGGGGAAGAACAGATGTATACAGTTGAGAACTGATGTCATAAATAATGATAAAAAGCTGAAAGCTTTTCCTCTAAGATCAGGAATAAGACAAGGATACCCACTCTCACCGCTTCTGTTCAACACAGTATTGGAAGTTCTAGCCAGAGCAGTGAGGCAAGAAAAAGAAATAAAAGGCATCCAAATTTGATAAAAAGAAGTAAAACTAACATGATTTTACATATAGAAAACCTTAAAAACTCCACCAAAAAA
>NW_023228075.1:0-1611 GCF_002007445.2 Ailuropoda melanoleuca
CCCTTGTTTTATAGAGATCTTAGGGATGTGGGCTTCTTCCTTAAAGATTTTATTTATTTATTTGAGAGAGACAGACAATCGGCAAGAAAGGGAACCCAAACAGGGGAGTGAGAGAGGAAGAAGCTGGCTCCCAGCGGAGAAGCCCGCTGAGGGACTCCTTTCCGGAACGCTGTGATCATGCCCTAAGATGAAGACAGGAGCTTAATGACTGCACCACTCAGGCTCTCCGGGTTGTGGGCTTCTTGATTTTTCAGCCTGCCTTCTAGGTGAGGGGCCTGCCGCGCAGATACTCAGGCAACCCTGTTTGGGTAGAGTCTCCGTGTCCCCTGCGAGGGGGGATTGGGATGAGCACGCTGTGAGCCGGTATTTCCGGGCTTTTGTTCTCTGGCGGCTTTCCCTGGCGGTTTGCTGTGCCTCTTCTGAGAGTCAGAACAACAGCGGCCGAAATTCAGCCTCTGTCACAGAACGGAGGGATTGCGGCCTGTTCTCCACTGATGTTCTGGCCACTTTAACTCTGTTTCTGTTGGTGCAGCTCAACCCTGCAGCATCCCAGGCTGTGCGCCCCACACCCAGCGTCCCAGCCCTCACTTCCAGGGCCAGCGCGTCTCTGTCCTTTGTGATTCCAACCCTGCCAGGCGCCCGTCACCAGCCGCCCCGTGTGGGCTCCTGGAGCTCCTGGTCTCAGTCTGGTGTCACGCGGGTGCCACCCGCGAGTCCGCCTGCTCCCCCATGCAGGTGGCCCTCCAGCCGCCAGCCGCCAGCCGCCCTGCGCACGCTCCCAGAGCTCCCGGTCTCAGCCTGGATCCAGTGAGCACACCGGACCTCTGGATCTCCGTGAGATGCTTGGTGGCGTGCGTTCCCGGCTTATGGTCTCAGTCTGCTGTTTCGAGGGTGCAGGTCCGCGGTCCACCTGCTCCCTGGTGCAGGTGGCCCGCCAGCTGCCAGCTGCCCCATGCGCGCTCCTGGAGCTCCCGGTCTTAGTCTGGATCCAGTGAGCACACCGGGGTTCCGGAGTTCCATGAGATGGTTGGTAGCGCGTGTCCCGGCTCATGGTCTCAGTCTGCTGTCTCAAGCATGCGGGTCCGCGGTCCGTCCGCTCCCCCGTGCAGGTGGCTACCACTTCCCAGCCCCCTGACATGGCGGCTCCCTCCCCCTTCTGTTTATCTTCCAATATCTGTGCGCGGTTTCATGGCTCCCCGCTTCGTACCTCGATACTCAGCGCTGGAGATGTTCATTTGTAGAGATTCAGATGTATCTTCCTGCGTCACAGGCTGATTCCGTGGATGTTCCTGCTGGTCTGGTACCTATCCAGCTCAACTCAGGGGACCGGCTGAAAAAGGGGTCCCCTACTCCTCCGCCATCTTAACCAAGACTCCTGAATTTTATATTTAATTAGGTAATTCAAGACTTTTTTCCAGCAAGGTCTCACCAGTATAACTTTCCACAGCAGGGAATGAGTACTTATACACACACAACATTTAGCATTAGACAGCTTTCTGAAAAGAATTAAAGTGATACGTCATTATTGCTTTAATTTGTGTTTCCCTAATAACTATGATTTTGAGTATCACATCTTCAATTTGTCCTCTTGTTTGGTTTTCTCTGCTGGAA
>NW_023228076.1:0-807 GCF_002007445.2 Ailuropoda melanoleuca
CCCACTCCCCCTGCTTGTGTTCCCTCTCTCACTGGCTGTCTCTATCTCTGTCAAATAAATAAATAAAAATTTTTAAAAAATTTTGCTTATTCTTTTACTCTGCAAATAATTTCATACCCTGTTACTATAGACACTCATTTGGTCCAGAATTATCAAACTCCAATTTTGAAAAGGATTTACCTAATTAGTTAAAGGTAGCTGCAACTATTCTCAACTACTTTGCTTCAGGGGAGAGCTATTTCAACCCAATGTCATTTCGGAGAAGAATAATACAGGTATATTATGTAAGTTTTGACATAATTAGTCATTTCGTTAATGAAATAATTGGACCTCCTTAATCAAAGGTGGAACTTCTTCCTTAAAGCTTAGTTTGAGGAATCAAATGGGCGTAACAGTAGGAGGTACAAAGATAGATTCAGAAGAGACAGAAAAAAATTTAATGAGAGGGAAATCTTTTCTCATTAAATTTCTAATTTGGAAAGGCTATATTCTATTTTTAATTTTTACTTCCCATCATCATTTTCACCATAGTTAACATTGTTAACTGCTAATATCAGATGAGTACCATAGAAAATGCATGCAAAACAATCCCAAAGGACAAACAGGAGGACCATAGATTGTTTACCAGGGTTATGGTTAGTCTTTGATGCCTTGTATTGACAGAGTGAAGCCTGGGAGCAAATTCTGTAAATTCAGAGATGATCCTAGACTCTGCATTAGTCATTGCCTTTAATTGTTTCAGCAACCTAATACTTGCAAATTAGGAAAGCCCAGTTAGGATTTAAAAACAAGGGATTCCCCCCCCCC
>NW_023228077.1:0-807 GCF_002007445.2 Ailuropoda melanoleuca
CAAGAACTACCTGGGAATGCGGGTCCTTCCGCCTCCAGGCAGACGGCCCCCATTCCCAGGGTGCTGCTCCCCACATGTCCCCACAGGCCCTGTCCGCAGGTGCCGTGCAGGGCAGGCCTCCCAGGCTGGCTGGCCACACTGGTGGCCGGGCTGGCACGCGCCGAGGCCCCAGTCTGCCCACAGCGACACTACCTGCCGTCAGCAGCGAGCTGCCAGTGCCCCGGGTCACGGCTGTCTTTCTCACCTGCAGGTACCAGCAGCGCCGACGTGAAGGAAAACCGCAATGTGAGCAACCTGGAGGCCCGGCCCCTGCCCGCCAGTGACAGGGCCAGGGGCGGCGCGCCCAGCGTGAAGAGGAAGAGACCCCTGGAGGAGGGCAACGGCAGCCACTTGTGCAAGCTGCAGCTCGTCTGGAAGAAGCTCTCGTGGTCCGTGACACCCAAGAACGCACTGGTGCAGCTGCATGACCTGCGTCCCGGCCTGCAGTACCGCATGGTGTCCCAGACCGGCCCGGTGCACGCCCCTGTCTTCGCCGTGGCCGTGGAGGTGAATGGGCTCACGTTCGAGGGCACAGGGCCCACCAAAAAGAAAGCCAAGATGCGGGCGGCCGAGCTGGCCCTGAGGTCCTTCGTACAGTTCCCCAACGCCTGCCAGGCCCACCTGGCCATGGGCAGCGGCGCCGGCCCGTCCACAGACTTCACCTCAGACCAGGCCGACTTCCCCGACACGCTGTTCAAGGAGTTCGAGCCGGCCGCCCCCAGCGAGGCCTTCCCGGGCCGCCGCCCCGCCGACGCCGGGCTGCTGTCC
>NW_023228078.1:0-807 GCF_002007445.2 Ailuropoda melanoleuca
CCTTCTGTTTCTATTTTTTGAAATAGCTTTAGGAGAATAGGTATTATTTCTTCTTTGAATGTTTGGGAGTACCTTGCTTTCTTAAAGGCCATCAGAATTTCTTTTAGGAATAAAGTAAAGGACAATAGATAGTGGGTGTACAACTAAGATCACCATATTATTAAAAAAAACTGCCAACTATTTTATTTGCCTCTATGAACATGATCATTGGGAATTCTCATATAGCTATTTAAAAGAAGAAACATATTTTAGTAGTCAGATGTATTCAATAAGAATCCTCGGTTGCAAGCAACTGAAACCAACTGACAAGCTGGGGCAAAAAAGGAGAAGGATGGGTTGTTGGACAGGTACTAGGTTGTTTCATAAAAGTGAAGAGAAGTTTGAATAACCTACTCTCAGAAAGAAAGAAATCAAAATAAGGATGCTCCAAGGATGTCTTGGAATTTTCTCTACAAATCTGCCAATAACAGATATAGACCACATCGTGCATCTTACAAAACAGCCCCCTAAAATTGCAAGGGGATAATGGCCAGCTCATGTTACAGCTGGGTTTTTATTAGGTCACTGAATCATCCTGTAAGGCCAGTATTTTCTGAGTGACAGAACATACGATAGTGTCCAGTAATCCCTTGGGTATCATGCCATTGCTTACCACTTTTGCTGTGAAGTGAGTTTAGAGGTAATATGTTTACTCTGACAGAGTATATGACCTTCAATAAACTCAAATAAGACAAGTGTAGGTATAAAGGAAAGAAAAAGAAATACAAAATCCAGAGCATGCATATCTATTCCAATAGTGAAAAAAAA
>NW_023228080.1:0-807 GCF_002007445.2 Ailuropoda melanoleuca
CTCCTTCTCCTTCTTCTCCTCCTCCTCCTCCTTCTTCTTTTCCTTTCAGTGATCCAAACTACTTACAGAGCACTTGTGTACACCATCAAATGCTGTCAGCCATCTTTTGAGATGGGAATCCATTCATTCTGTCAACAGACCTACTATGTGCCCATCCCTGTTCTTGGTGCTGGGAGTACACTGGTGAACAAGACAAAGCTCCTACTCTCAAGAACTTACATCCCAGTGGGCAAGACAAACAGGTGAGTAAATACACAATATAATTTCAGGTGGCAGTAAGTCCTATGAAGAACAAGTAGATCAACTCAAAGAATGGCTGGGGGTTGGGTGCCATTTTAGATAAGGTGTTGCTACGTGATCATAGAAGGCCTTTCTGCAAAGCTGACATTAAGCCAGAAATCTCAATCAACTCAGGGAGTAAGCCAATGGGAATGGCATTCCAGGGCAAGTTCAAAGACCCTGAAGCCGGAATGAGATTAGCATAACGTCAGAAAGCAAGGCCAACTGGATGGCATGAAAGTGAGGGGCAAGTCTGGGCATCTATTAGCCCAGACAGTACCTTTGTCTTAATTAGAAAAAGGTGCGTCTTCTAGGTAGACTAATTACCACCATCCATCATTGTGCAGGCCACAACCTGGACAACTGTACCTAATAGTAATGAAGAAAGTCTTAGGAGATAAGATCAGAGAGAAACTGGAACCAGGTCATGTAGGGAGGACTTTGTTTGGATTTTACTCCAAGTCATCACTGAGAAATATTACATGAGCCACATATGTAATTTAAAATATTCCAATAGCCACATTTTAA
>NW_023228081.1:0-1926 GCF_002007445.2 Ailuropoda melanoleuca
TTACCATCAGGAGGGGAAGATGGAACAACATTCAGTAGTCGCCTTAGTTCCTCTGTGGCGTGCCTGAACACAGTATTTAGAAAGGGAATGTTTGGTAACTATGCTCACAGGAGGGCGGTACATCAGACTTTTTCTCAGATTGATCAAGGTTCACATTGCATACCTTTTATGTGCAAGGAATTGGGGATACAAAATTATTAAAACATAGTTTGTAGCTTCAGGATCGTATCCTCTGGAAAAAACAGACAGGTTTGACAAATAGACATGCCTACTGGTTTGGGTAATAGTTGATATAATGGAGGCATGAACATGTAAATAAATGGAGGGTGAATAGTGTGAAAAATTATGGTATGTTATTTATAATCCCATTTATGTAAAATATTAATGTATATACTTATGATCCCACTTATACAAAAAATTAAAATATTGCAATACTTTGAAATGTTACAAAAATCTAGGAAAAATAGATTGATTTTTAAATTGGTTAATTGTGGGATTTGAGGATACGTTTTAAAATTTGATGTTCAAGGGGTGCCAGGGTGGCTCTGTCAGTTGAGCCCCCGACTTTTGATTTCAGCTCAGGTCATGATCTCTGGTCCCGAGATGGAGCCCCCTGTAGGGCTCCATGCTCAGTGAGGAGTTCCCTTGAGATTCTTTCTCCCCCTCTGCCCCTACCCCACATGTGTGCCTGTGCTCTTTCTCTCTCTCTCTCTCTCTCTTTCTCTCAAATAAATAAATCTTAAAAAAAGTTTTGATTTTCAAGAATAAAACTTTTTTTGGTATTTTTAAGATGTTCTCTTTGCAAAAAAAAAAAAAGGAGTGATAATATGTAAAGATGTAAAGAAGAAAGTGAAAAACCACCAATAATCCATTTTCTGAGTGTGAAAACATGANAGGAGAGATAATATGTAAAGATGTAAAGAAGAAAGTGAAAAACCACCAATAATCCATTTTCTGAGTGTGAAAACATGAATGAGCTGGCCTATATCCTTTGAGGCTTTTTCCTGAGCATCTATACCCCCATATCCATATATCTGAGATGATGCTGTGCTTTTTCATTTAAGATCTCCCTTTGTCCATGTTAATATATTGTTTAAAGGAAATGCCCAAGGTATACTGNTTGTTTAAAGGAAATGCCCAAGGTATACTGGTTGGTTTATTTTCCGGCTTTATTGAGGTATAATTAACATAAAGATTGTACATATTTAAGGTGTACAACAGATGACTTGATATACGTATTGTTTGCTTAGCTTTTGTAAGCAGAGAGGTGTTTGAGATGAAAAGTAGAATTTTTTTCTGCTTATTCTTCCGTAGCCTCAGTTTGCTCGGCCAAAGCAACCACTTTTGTACACTGCTCTTTTTAGTTCCCCTCCGGATGAGTTGCGTAATACGGTGCTTATATCTCTGCTCTCCCGTCTCCTTCTTCTCCTGCCCTTCTACTTCCCAATTTCTGGCAACTTTGCTTTTAATTTTACAGAGTCATAGTGAAACCTTTACCTTCCTTTCCGACCCATAATTATTAGGAGCTTTGTCTTTAGCTTTTACCGCAGGCTGGAAGCCAATAAATATTATTTGTTTTAATGGCCATCTACATATTATTCACTGCAAATTCAAATAAAGGCGTGGGATTGCATTTCCTCCTTTTTATGTCCAGTGTTAGAACATTTTTGCCATTTGAAAAAGAATGTTCCTGGTGTCAAAGTCAAATGGATTCACTTTTACGACAGTTTTGTCATATTTTAGCATGACTCATATTTAAACAATGGCTTTTTCTGGTAGCTCTTCTGTCTTTCCTGTTTCTCTTTTTTAAGTTGACTTTTTATAAATGACTCTATCCTTTATTGCATTTTTGTTTTTGCCCAATAGCTGTCAAGTTAACAGTGGTTTTTAATCCGTATTCTCAAAATCACCCAGCCTCATTTTTAC
>NW_023228082.1:0-807 GCF_002007445.2 Ailuropoda melanoleuca
GTATGTTAAAGTAGACTTACAGGATCCTGGGGGTTGGGCTAAGATTGCCTTTTGCCCTTAGCAAAGTGTCAACATCAAGGCAGTTGAGTTCCTAGAGGAATGTCACCCTGCCTGTTTCAAGGACTTGTCAATGGGCTGTAAGTGGTAAGGAAATTTAATAATTTCTCCTCTTCCTTTGTTTCCCACATCACTTGGACAGATGTGCTGCTTGGGATTGGCATCACATGATGTCCCTAAACGGAGACAGGAAGAAGGTGGTGCTTAGCACCCACTCACCACTATTTCCCCTAAAGACACAGGCAACGTGTGCCACTTGCCAAATGCTTAAAGTTCTCAGAGTTAAACGCACTGAATTTGTACCCCTTTGTCCATCCTGTACTGCTACCCAGGGAGAAATCTCAGGCAGGACAGAAGGAATTGCCCTTGTGTTTCCCTGCAGGAGTTGGAGACATCGGCTTCTCTTTGAAGGCAGTGTCCTGTCATGTCAGTTCTCAAAATGGGTGGACCTCACTGTTTGTCCCGACTTGTTCAGATCTGCCTGAGAAGCAGAATGTGTGAATGAAACTCCTGTCCCTTCCCAAGACTTCAGGAAGAAGCCCTGTCCTTTCTCTGAGCCAAAGCTGCCCACGCTTCCGTCTCCTTCAGGGACCCTTCGGCAGCCAGCCCTGGTCACCCTCCCCGCAGCCTCCTCTCGCCCAGCACGCACACCCAGGCTGGCTCTTTCGGCAGGACCCAGCCGGCCAAATCCACTTGGAAGGGTTCTTTGGCTGCGTTGTTGTTGCCTTTTTTTTTTTTTTTTTTTTTAAA
>NW_023228083.1:0-807 GCF_002007445.2 Ailuropoda melanoleuca
TAAAGATCCTGAGAACACCTGGATTTGCTTCTAGTTGTGTTATGCCTGGGAGGTGGTGTTGTGCAAACACCCTTGTGTATTTGCATAGGATGGACTCGTATTTGTCAGTGCTCTTGGCTGAAAGTGATGGGAAGTCAGCTCAAACAACCGTCTCTGATGAATTTCGTTGGTTCGTTGAACTGGGAAGTCGAGGGTTCTAGCTTTAGGCCTGGCTAGATTCATGGGCTCACATGGTGTTAGGAATCTTGCTTTTTCTTCTTCTTTTTTGCCTTCTTGGTGGCATTCTCAGCAAGACCATCTCTGCATGGTGGTAAGGAAGGCAACTGGTAGGCCCAGGATTTTATCCCCCTTGGTAACCTCAGCTTCAGAAGAGAACATCTCTTTCATGGTTGTAGCTTCAGTAGAAAGCCCAGCTGAGAGCAAGCGCTCACCCCTGGAGCTAGGGAACGGGCAGGTTCCAAGGGCGAGAGAGACGCAGGTCCTGCTTGAGTGTCGATTCAGTGGTCCTTCAGAGATGCCTCCCCCCTTGCTGTACCTTTTTAGGAAGCGGTATCAAAACACGAAGAGGGGGGAGCAGGTGTTCCCTCCTGATGTGAGTGCACACAGCTAGTAAGTTCTGCATTCAAACAGAGAGGCATCTTACTCCAAAGCCGAGGCTTGCAAGTCCAGGGTCTCCGCGAGCTGTTGAAAGAGCCCAGGATTCAAGCATGAAGTTGAAGGTCTGCGGTGGGATTTGCCGTCAGGGACGTGGCTTCCCTTGTTACTACTCCTTGACTTTGGGCAAATCCATTTCAGCTCCCAGTTTAC
>NW_023228084.1:0-807 GCF_002007445.2 Ailuropoda melanoleuca
AAAAATCTGCAAGTGACGTAAGGAAAAGTCCTTTGGAGTTGGATTTGACTTGAGAGGTGAATGAAGAGCACACCCTTTTCATTTAATTACTTTTATTAATACTCCTAGATCCCATCTGAAGAGACAGTGCACAGAAATCACTTCCTGGGGGTTTAGTTTCATAAGTGAGTGTGGTGAGGTAAATTGGAAGAACAGGGTGACATTTTGACCTGTGATGTGGTTTTGTTTTCAGGCAGACTTGAATTTCAATTCCAATCCCATCATTAATTAAGTGACTAAAGTTACCAACAGAGTGCTTGGTTCATCAGTTGATGCCCAACGAATGCTAGTTGTCATCATTTATAATATCACGTTGCTGTTAGTATTATTATTTTGAAGATTATAATATGACCAGGAGGGGAATACCTTAGAAGTCAATTGGGCCCCTTTTCCTTTTTCATTGTTGCCAGGGAGGGGGATGTTCTCTGGAATGGAGGGGTAGCCAGCTTGGAAAGGCTTGGCATGATGAGATTTGGGGGGTACTTTTAGGGCTTATTAGGTTGTTAACATACAAAGTACTGGGGTCAGAATATTTCCCAATGAGCTTTTCTCCCTGAATGGCAAATACCGTCTGTACAAACAGTAGGAAGGACCTAGTAAATACTGATGGGGCTGAATTGAATTGGGTCAGGTCCATAGCCTCTGCTTCCGTCTCTGATGCTCATTATAAGGAACTGGTAATAGAAATTCACATCTATGTACTTTAACCACACAAAGAATAAAGACACAGCCCTAAACCCCTTGCTCTCCTAAACTGAGGACACATTG
>NW_023228085.1:0-807 GCF_002007445.2 Ailuropoda melanoleuca
GAAACAAGGGGCACTCGTCTGGCTCAGTTGGTGGATCATGCAACTCTTGATCTTGGTGTCATGAGTTCAAGCCCCACATTGGGTGTAGAACTTACTTTAAAAAAGAAAAGAAAAGAAAGAAATGAAATGAACTAGAAATATATAGAAATTAAATAAAGCCAGATATAAAAAGGGAACAATTGGAAATTTTACAAATGAAAAATATAGGCAATGAAATAAAAAATAAAATTTAAGAAATAAAATAAACTGGGTGTTATACACAAACAATGAACATGGAACACTACATCAAAAACTAAGGGTGTACTGTATCACCATACAGTACATAACATCATAAAAAATTATTATTAAAAAATAATAAAATAAAATAAAATAAACTTTGGATTGGAATAAAGAAAGGCTAACTGTACCAAAGGTAACACAGAACTAACACAGAACCCAGCACCAAGAGATAAGAAGATAAAAATATGAAATGGCAGTTAGTGTTTACTGAGTAACAATTAGATGGCTCCAACAAGTACTTAGTAAGACTTCCCATAGAAGAAAATGCCTAGAATGACAGTGATAAATACTACGGAGTTTTCCAAAATAAAAAATACCTATATAAATCAAAAGTGCATTCCAGTCATTGAGTAGGATAAATAAAAATAAAGCTACATCTAGATATATTACAGTGGAAGTGTGGTCTATCAAAGACAAGGAAAACTCAAAAGCTACCAGAAAAAGTTTATTGCTTAAAAACAAATAAAAAATTTGGTTAACTAAAGACTTCCTGTAAGCGACAATAAATGTCAAAGCCACTGGAATAAT
>NW_023228086.1:0-807 GCF_002007445.2 Ailuropoda melanoleuca
GAATGAATGAATGAATGAATGAATAATTAAAAATTGAGAAGGACAGTCAGGGGTCTACAGTAATACATCAGTTCCTATCTGCTCTTGAGTCAGCCTGGAACTGGTGCAGGTGGGGACCCCAGGGAAGAGCAGCTATCTGCATATACCCTGCACCAGGGTGTGCTGGGCAGTGACTGCCCAACCCTCTTCATCAAGCACATGTGCCTTGGTCATGGGGGTTAGGCTTTCCTTTTCTCTCTCCAAGAGGTAAGGAGAGCAACTACTGAGTCCTCCAGTGAGGAAAATGGCAGCAGCAGCCTCCATGGCCAGCTCTCCTGCTGGCTGGGTCACACCATTTTCCCATGTGGCCCTCAAGTGCCTCACATGGTAGCCCTGGACTTTCTAACCTTTGAGTAACCTTATCTTTGATGCTTTGCAACTCTGTCACCTTTCCCACAGGCCTTTAACTAATTCCCCATGTTAAACTGCCACTGACTGAAATTGTTTTTTTTCCTGGTGGACACATCCTTTCTCCACCATCTCCCACAGGTGGTCAACACTCCTCTGTTTGGCCACCACCTGTGATAAAGAACTCATTCCTTCCCTATTAGTTCACTTCATCTTTGGAAATGGCTGGATCAGACACATTTTTCTTAAATTAAAATCTTTCTCCAACATTTTTTGTTCAATATTTTGTCATAGAAGCAAATACTTTTTAAAAACTTTTATTTATTTTCTTTTTTATTGAAGTATATAATGGAAGCAAATATTTTAAATACTTAAATGCTCAGAGAGGGCAAATCCCCACCTCATGATCATTTCCTTTCC
>NW_023228087.1:0-2758 GCF_002007445.2 Ailuropoda melanoleuca
ACAGAAGTTTTGTGTAAATTGACTTAGATATAAATGAGTGCTAACAGAAATTAAATATTCCCAAAACTCTTTGAAATAGACAAACTCTCCTAAATGTGTTGTCTTATTTTTAAGTTCATATGACCTGGGGTTATCTTTCGTAAATAAAGATAGTTTTAAACCTATTGATAAAATCCCAGCAGGCATTCCTCAGAGCATTCAATATAAGGAAGAGATAACATTTATTCTACATAAGTTTATTAGTGAAATAAGCTTACTTTATCTCTAGTAGATTTGCAAGATCATAAAGCTGTAAATCCAATCAAAAAATAAAATGTACAGCAAAATCTAACTTTTTGAGTCATGTAAAGCATGACAGTAAATTAAAAAAATGGGAAGGGGCATATGTTCAACTTTTTAGATGCTTTGCTTCTATTTCTGTGTGTGTGTGTGTGTGCGCCTAATTTGTCAACAAGAAAATTATGATGATGACTGGCTTTTTTGATGTCTCATGAAATTTTCATGATCATTTCAAGCACAATTTTCCAGAACAAATGAATTAAATAGATGTAAGTGGAATAAAATTTTATAAATGGACTACTGAGTTAAGTTACACAATGGATATTCATTGAATATATAGATCATTTTCAAATAGGAAACAATGTTGAAATGTAATTTGCTGATATAATTTCAAATATTTTAATAAGGTAAAAAGAAGCTAAATAAATTTAAATCGGTTAATATACATGATAAATTTTACCATGAAAAAGATATGAGACTAGAAAATTATGAAATAATATATTCATAAATTTGTTACAGAAATTTGCTATCTTTTATTTAAAAAGGAAAGAAGGAAATGTCTTTGTTAATAAAAAGAGTAATTTTGTCTTAGAGTAGAATGACTGTTTTTTTTTTTCCAAAATGAGAAAGATAAACAGAGTAAGGCAAAAAACTAAATAGATATCTAAAAATATTGTAAAAGAAATCTCCAGAAAAGAATGTTATCTTGTGTGGTCAAAGCTACTAAGACTGAAGAGATTTACTTACAAGTTTTAACAATTAACACTTATGTCAAAGCACACTGGTGCAAAACTAGAATTTGGGGTTCTCTGTAAAAAAAATAATAGTTTTCTTTGATTATTAGTCTGCTCTTAATAAGAAATTATTTTTTAAAAAGTTTTTTCTTTACTTTTTAAGTCCTGGAAAACAGATTTTGTGTTTTAGAGTAATGTCCTGTTCTTCACATTGTTGTTATCAAGTCTTTGATTACATAAGAAACCAAGTTTTGCTGTATGAGTTCTAGTAATTTGAGGGTGGAGTCTTTTGGGTTTTCTGTATGAAGTATCATGTCATCTGTGAAGAGAGAGTGTTTAACTTCTTCCTTGCCAATTTGAATACTTTTTATTTCTTTTTGTTGTTAGATTGCTATTGCTAGGACTTCTAGTACTCTGTTGAACAATAATTGCAAGAGTAGGCAACCTTATCGTGTTCCTGATCTTAAGGGAAAGGCTTTCAGATTTTCCACATTGAGAATGATATTCACTGTGGACTTTTTATAGATGGTTTTTATGAAATTGAGGAATGTACAGAAGATATTTACAAATGACACTACAGGTAAAGGGCTGATATCCAAGATATATAAAGAACTTCAAACTCAACACCCAAAAAATAAATAATCAAATCCAAAAATGGGCAGAAGATATGAACAGACACTTTTCCAATGAAGACGCACAAATGGCTAACAGAAACATGAAAAATTTTCAACATCATTAGCCATCAGGGAAATTCAAATCAAAACCACATTCAGATACTAGCTTACACAATATAGAATGGCAAAAATTGACAAGGCAAGAAACAACAAATTTTGGAGAGGATGTGGAGAAAGGGGATCCCTCTTACATTGTTGGTGGGAATGCAAGTTGGTACAGCCACATTGGAAAACAGTGTGTAGGTCCCTCAAAAAGATAAAAATTGAGCTACCATATGATCCAGCCATTTCCCTACTGGGTATTTACCCCAAAGATACAGACATAGTGAAGAGCAGGGCCATACACACCCCAATGCTCATAGAAGCACTATCCACAATAGCTAAACTGTGGAAGGAGCCTAGATGCCCTCAACAGATGAATGGATAAAGAAGATGTGGTCCATATATACAATGGAGTATTACTCAGCCATCAGAAAGAATGATTACCCAACATTTGCAGCAACATGGATGGGACTGGAAGAGATTATGCTATGTGAAATAAGTCAAGCAGAGAAAGACAATTATCGTATGGTTTCCCTCATTTGTGGAACATAAGGAATAGCAGGGAGATCGGTAGGAGAAGGAAGGGAAGAATGAAGGGTTGGTTAAACAGAAGGGGGACTGAACCACGAGAGACTATGGACTCTGGGAAACAAACTGAGGGTTTCAGAGGGTTAGGGTGGGGGATTGTGCTAGGCTGGTGATGGGTACTAAGGAGGGCATGTATTGCATGGTGTGCTGGGTGTTATATACAAACAGTGAATCATGGAGCACTACTCAAAAACTAATGATGTACTCTATGGTGACTAANCTAAGGAGGGCATGTATTGCATGGTGTGCTGGGTGTTATATACAAACAGTGAATCATGGAGCACTACTCAAAAACTAATGATGTACTCTATGGTGACTAACACAACATAATAAAAAATTAAAAAAAAAAGTTGAAAATAGAGCTTTTCTGTGAACCAGCAATTGCACTCCTGGGCATTTACCCCAAAGATACAAATGTAATGATCTGAAGGGGCACTTGCA
>NW_023228088.1:0-808 GCF_002007445.2 Ailuropoda melanoleuca
AAAAAAAAAAAAACCAAACAAAACAACACACACACACACACACAAAACCCCCCAAAAAACAAACAAACAAAAAACCCGAAACAAAGGGAAGATAACAGTGAGAGAACTATTCTCCAAAATAAGATAAAATGGTGAGTTTGAAATTACACTCATTGATTCTGCCTGAATATGACTTTTAGTGTAATTATAACCTCTGACTCTAAAATATGCTAACTCATGCCAGACAGTACTTGAAACTTTACACTTAATACTCATCTTAAATGTAACATCATACCTATAGGCATTGATTCTCAAATAAACATTGTTGTCTCTCTACTTAGAAATTCTTATGATTCAAATACAAATAGTTTAACAGATTGTATTTTATGTGTATGTCTTTTTATGACACAAGCAACCACATTTAAATGTGCAAAAACTCTTCTCTGGGTGATTTGCATTCTTATATCCTATTATAGAGTTTCCTATTTGAATTTCCATCTGGCCCCTAATATCTTTTTGTGTTTATTATTGCTTTAATGAGATAATCTTGTTTTTACATACCTAGATTTCATTACTATTTGGCAAAAGCAATCTCTACCCTAATTTTACTTCCATAAATACTTTAGCCTTAACCTTGGAGCTTAATGCAGTCTGGTATGAGATACTTCCAAAATAGTAAAATGGAAAGAAAAACTATTTAAAAGTAAAATGTAAGTAAAGGTTATTCCTTTATCTCTTAAAATCACAGCAGACTGTTTCCTTTTATAAGATTCATCTATAGCCACCTATATAATCCCTCTTTGAAGACTTATCAAGATGAAAAAATATA
>NW_023228089.1:0-808 GCF_002007445.2 Ailuropoda melanoleuca
AAAAAAAAAAAGCAGATACAAGAGAACATTCTTGTATATAAGTTTTTGTGATCTTTCTGATTATGTTTTTAGGAAAATCTCAAGACCTTTGTTGGACCATTTGGATAAAAGACTTTCTTCTGCTAAGGCTGCTTGACTGATAGGATGTTAGCCTAGAGTGGCTGGGGGCCATCTCTGCTGATTTCTGGAGAAGGACACCACTGGAAAAGCAGAAAGGGGAGTAGTGATGGCTTTCTGATAATGTCACCAAACACCTGGATCCAGCTATACCTGAACCTGCCATCCCTTTGTCTATCAATACATTACATCTAATTTAATTTAAGTGGGGTATCTTTTGCTTGCCGCCAAACCTGGTGTCAAAGAAGGGGTGAAGCCTACTGTCTCAGGGCTGGAAAAGGATGGGGGCACCACACCCCATGCTTGAACCTTTTCTACAACCACAGCTGGCCACGAGCCTCTTATTAGCATCCTTCTAAAGTGCCTTGAGACTCGCTACCTTTGAAGTCAGTGTATTTCTTTGCTGAAAACTCTGAGGGTTGGAAAGATCCTTCTCATATTAGCTAAAACGTGTTTCCCTGTACCTTTTCTCTGCCAATGAAGGTTGGAGAACGCAAGCATTCATATTGAGTACGGTCAGTGTAAGTGATTCCATCCATACGGCCACTGATGGGTGAAGTTAACCCACAGGCACTGTGTGCGGTGTCGGCCCCATGTACCACCAGAACTAGCACACAAAGCCTCACGTTAATTCTCAAAGCAACGTCACTTTCCTTCCAAGCCTCAGTTTCCCTTCCTTCGGAGTGGGCTG
>NW_023228090.1:0-808 GCF_002007445.2 Ailuropoda melanoleuca
AAAAAAAAAAGTAGACAGCTGCCTTGAAGGTGGTCTGCCACTGAGTAGAAGGAAGAGAAAGGAAGAAAGAAGTTCATAATAATAGGAATAGCTAGTATTTGTTGAGCATTTACTATTCCAGGCAAATTATTAAGAACTTCATATGAGTTATCTGGTTTAATATTCTCAACAACCCTATGAGATAGCCCTATAGTGATGAAGAAACAGAGGCTAAGTGGAAGCCAGCTTCCAGATGACCCCCAGTAATCCTCTCTTCCTGGAATTCTCCTTGTGTAGACTTTCCCACATTGAATCGGGAGTGGTCTGTGTGCCAATAGCACATAGAGGAAGAAACTGTGTTGACTTTCCAGGCGACATAATGAAATGTAGCACACATTCCATCTTGGCCTTTTGGATCACTTGCTTTGGGGAAGCCAGCTGCTATGCCGTGAGGGCCACATGAAGGGAGCTGAGGCCTAATGCCAAGACCCAGCACTAACTTGACAGTTGGGAGTGAGTCGCCTTAGAAAAGGATCCTCCAGCCCCGGACAAGCCTTTGCATGACCACGTTTCTAGGTGACGTCTACTGGGAACCTTACAAAAGACATCCAAGCCAGAACCGCCAAGCCAAGCTCTTTCCAAATTCCTGACCCACAGATACTGTCTACTTTTCAGTGTTCCCAGCAGCAATGAGCTCATGGCCATGACCTGATAGTACACCCTCATACTGGCTTTTCTTCCCTCCCGTCTCCCGCTCACATTCCTGGTTCCCTCACTGCTCCCTCTGGGACCCACCTTCCAATAAACTACCTACATCCAAGTTCTTTTC
>NW_023228091.1:0-808 GCF_002007445.2 Ailuropoda melanoleuca
GGAAAAATATCTTGTGGAAATTTAATTAAGGCAGTAAAAGACCGGGTTTTTAAAAACAGATATATATGGTTTTTAATTCAGGGTTATTTGCAAAGCAAATTGAAAAATAAAAAGCACCCACTTGGATGAGGAGATTGGATGTAGACAAAGAGGACCCCGGCCAGGTCCCTGAGCACGAGCGTGGCCGGTGGGGCCTGGACGCGCCGGGACGGTCAGCGGTCTGTGCGCGGCCCCTGGCTCCCGGGCGTCAGGGCACCTGGCCAGCGACCCTTGCAGGAGGCAGCCCCTGGGCCTGCGTGCAGAGACCGGCATCAGAATCACGAGATTCCGCTTGTGTGGTCCGGCTTTGCAAGCTTCGGACTCTAAGGGGAGCCCCTGCAACACCCGCGTGGGGGCCCCTTACCCCCCTGGCCCAACCGCACACCTCGCCCAGCCGAAGACGGGCCTGGGGGCCATGTCTTTGTGCTTCTTTCTTCTCTCTGGGAAAGCGTTTTTGAAAAACTAGAACTCTACACAGAGAACCGGCTTTCATGAACTCGTCCCAGCGTCTGGCTCCAGGCCCCAGGCCCGTCTCCTGGCAAGCAGACCAGGCCTGGGTAGCTTTGCCAACACCCAGTCTTTGCCCCCAGGGGCCTTGAGCACGTGGACGGTCTCCCCCACCCCAAATTTGGTTCACGTGTTGACAGATGGCACCACACAAGCCCCAAAGACTTGGGAAGACAGGGTTGACTGGCTGTGGGGGTGCGGGGGCCAGAGAGTGAGCCGAGGGTGCCCCAATCAGGCCAGGCTCCAGAACGCACTGACTTAA
>NW_023228092.1:0-5643 GCF_002007445.2 Ailuropoda melanoleuca
GGCCAAATATTGTTTCTTAGTGCTGTGCTCATCGTGTTTCACTCACGGTAACAAAGCACCTTGATTTTTGTACCACGTTCTATAACGCCGATGTGAATTCAAGGGCTTTATCTTCGCTACTTGTTTCTTGGATCTAAGTGCTGGATATTTCCAAGGCACATTCACCCAATGGGGAATCGGGGTAAAGGAAACGCGGAATTAGCTGGAGGTGTTATCCTGGACGCTCTTCTTTAATACCNTGCATTGGAGGCTGGTTTGGCCAAATTTTGTTTCTCCGTGCTGTGCTGATCGTGTTTCACTCACGGTAACAAAGCACCTTGATTTTTGTTCCACGTTCTATAAGGCCAATGTGACTTCAAGGGCTTTATCTTCGCACTTTGTTTCTTGGTTCTAAGTGCTGGATGCTTCCAAGGCACATTTACCCAATGGGGAATCTGGGTCCCAAGGAAATGCGGATGTTAGCTGGAGGTGTTATCCTGGACGCTCTTCTTTAATACCAATAAGAAGGGCGCTGACGTCTTCGAAATTCTTGAACTGTTTCATTTTTCTCCCTTATTTAAGTGAGATGATGTTCGTTGATATTTCCCTGGATTGTGTGGTGTCTCAGAGACCACTATGTGGCACTCTCGTCAGGCTTCCGTGAACACTTTCCCTCATGTTTCCCTATTCACGAAGGATGATGATAGTGCTAAGACGGCCACTGCACAGTGTTGTTTCTGACAGAAATGGTTTAGGCATTTTCGTTCCATTGCCACCAGCAGTTTTAATGGGATTTACCCATGAAGCAAACATTGCATTGGAGGCTGGTTTGGCCAAATTTTGTTTCTCCGTGCTGTGCTGATCGTGTTTCACTCACGGTAACAAAGCACCTTGATTTTTGTTCCACGTTCTATAAGGCCAATGTGACTTCAAGGGCTTTATCTTCGTACTTTGTTCCTTGGTTCTAAGTGCTAGATGCTTCAAAGGCACATTCACCCAATGGGGAATCTGGTTCCCAAAGGAAACTCGGATGATAGCTGAAGGTGTTATCCTGGACGCTCTTCTTTAATACCAATAAGAAGGGCGCTGAGTCCTCGAAATTCTTGAACTTTTTCATTTATACTCCCTTATTTAAGTGAGATGATGTTCGTTGATATTTCCCTGGATTGTGTGGTGTCTCAGAGACCACTATGTGGCACTCTCGTCAGGCTTCCGTGAACACTTTCCCTCATGTTTCCCTATTCACGAAGGATGATGATAGTGCTAAGACGGCCACTGCACAGTGTTGTTTCTGACAGAAATGGTTTAGGCATTTTCGTTCCATTGCCACCAGCAGTTTTAATGGGATTTACCCATGAAGCAAACATTGCATTGGAGGCTGGTTTGGCCAAATTTTGTTTCTCCGTGCTGTGCTGATCGTGTTTCACTCACGGTAACAAAGCACCTTGATTTTTGTTCCACGTTCTATAAGGCCGATGTGACTTCAAGGGCTTTATCTTCGCACTTTGTTTCTTGGTTCTAAGTGCTGGATGCTTCCAAGGCACATTTACCCAATGGGGAATCTGGGTCCCAAGGAAATGCGGATGTTAGCTGGAGGTGTTATCCTGGACGCTCTTCTTTAATACCAATAAGAAGGGCGCTGAGTCCTCGAAATTCTTGAACTTTTTCATTTAGACTCCCTTATTTAAGTGAGATGATGTTCGTTGATATTTTCCCTGGATTGTGTGGTGTCTCAGAGACCACTATGTGGCACTCTCGTCAGGCTTCCATGAACACTTTCCCTCATATTTCCCCATTCAAGAAGGATGATGATAGGGCTAAGACAGCCACTGCACAGTGTTGTTTCTGACAGAAATGGTTTAGGCATTTTCGTTCCATTGCCACCAGCAGTTTTAATGGGATTTACCCATGAAGCAAACATTGCATTGGAGGCTGGTTTGGCCAAATTTTGTTTCTCAGTGCTGTGCTGATCGTGTTTCACTCACGGTAACAAAGCACCTTGATTTTTGTTCCACGTTCTATAAGGCCGATGTGACTTCAAGGGCTTTATCTTCGCACTTTGTTTCTTGCTTCTAAGTGCTGGATGCTTCCAAGGCTCATTCACCCAATTTGGAATCTGGTTTCCAAAGGAAACTCTTATGATAACAGAAGGTGTTATCCTGGACGCTCTTCCCTAATACCAATAAGAAGGGAGCTGAGTCCTCGAAATTCTTGAACTTTTTCATTTAGACACCCTTATTTAAGTGAGATGATGTTCGTTGATATTTCCCTGGATTGTGTGGTGTCTCAGAGACCACTATGTGGCACTCTCGTCAGGCTTCAGTGAACACTTTCCCTTATGTTTCCCTAATCACGAAGGATGATGATAGTGCTAAGACGGCCACTGCACAGTGTTGTTTCTGACAGAAATGGTTTAGGCATTTTCGTTCCATTGCCACCAGCAGTTTTGATGGGATTTACCCATGAAGCAAACATTGCATTGGAGGCTGGTTTGGCCAAATTTTGTTTCTCAGTGCTGTGCTGATCGTGTTTCACTCACGGTAACAAAGCACCTTGATTTTTGTTCCACGTTCTATAAGGCCGATGTGACTTCAAGGGCTTTATCTTCGCACTTTGTTTCTTGGTTCTAAGTGCTGGATGCTTCCAAGGCACATTTACCCAATGGGGAATCTGGGTCCCAAGGAAACGCGGATGTTAGCTGGAGGTGTTATCCTGGACGCTCTTCTTTAATACCAATAAGAAGGGCGCTGAGTCCTCGAAATTCTTGAACTTTTTCATTTATACTCCCTTATTTAAGTGAGATGATGTTCGTTGATATTTCCCTGGATTGTGTGGTGTCTCAGAGACCACTATGTGGCACTCTCGTCAGGCTTCCATGAACACTTTCCCTTATGTTTCCCTAATCACGAAGGATGATGATAAGGCTAAGACGGCCACTGCACAGTGTTGTTTCTGACAGAAATGTTTTAGGCATTTTCGTTCCATTGCCACCAGCAATTTTGGTAAGATTTACCTATGAAGCAAACATTGCATTGGAGGCTGGTTTGGCCAAATTTTGTTTCTCTGTGCTGTGTTCATCGTGTTTCACTCTCGGTAACAATTCACCTTGATTTTTGTTCCACGTACTATAACGCCGATGTGACTTCAATGGCTTTATCTTCGCTCTTTGTTTCTTGGTCATAAGTGCTGGATATTTCCAAGGCACATTCCTCCAATGGGGGAATCTGGGTCCCTTTTGAAAACACGGATGTTAGCTGGAGGTGTTTTCCTGGATGCTCTTCTTTAATACCAATAAGAATGGCGCTGAGTCCTCGAAATTCTTGAACTTTATCATTTAGACTCCCTTATTTAAGTGAGATGATGTTCGTTGATATTTCCCTGGATTGTGTGGTGTCTCAGAGACCACTATGTGGCACTCTCGTCAGGCTTCCGTGAACACTTTCCCTCATGTTTCCCTATTCACGAAGGATGATGATAGTGCTAAGACGGCCACTGCACAGTGTTGTTTCTGACAGAAATGTTTTAGGCATTTTCGTTCCATTGCCACCAGCAGTTTTGATGGGATTTACCCATGAATCAAACATTGTATTGGAGGCTTGTTTCACAAAATGTTGTTTCTCAGTACTGTGCTGATTGTGTTTGTNCATTGCCACCAGCAGTTTTGATGGGATTTACCCATGAATCAAACATTGTATTGGAGGCTGGTTTCACAAAATGTTGTTTCTCAGTACTGTGCTGATCGTGTTTCACTCACGGTAACAAAGCACCTTGATATTTGTTCCACGTACTATAAGGCCGATGTGATTTCAAGGGCTTTATCTTCGCACTTTGTCTCTTGGTTCTAAGTGATGGATGCTTCCAAGGCACATTCACCCAATGGGGAATCTGGGTAATGAAACGCGGAATTAGCTCGAGGTGTTATCCTGGACGCTCTTCTTTAATACCAATAAGAAGGGCAATGTGTCCTCGAAATTCTTGAACTGTTTCCTTTATACTCCCTTATTTAAGTGAGATGATGTTCGTTGATATTTCCCTGGATTGTGTGGTGTCTCAGAGACCACTATGTGGCACTCTCGTCAGGCTTCCGTGAACACTTTCCCTCATGTTTCCCTATTCACGAAGGATGATGATAGTGCTAAGACGGCCACTGCACAGTGTTGTTTCTGACAGAAATGGTTTAGGCATTTTTGTTCCATTGCCACCAGCAGTTTTGATGGGATTTACCCATTAAACAAATATTGCATTGGAGGCTGGTTAGTCCAAATATTGTTTCTTAGTGCTGTGCTCATCGTGTTCCACTCACGGTAAGAAAGCACCTTGATTTTTGTTCCACGTTCTATAACGCCANTATAAGGCCGATGTGATTTCAAGGGCTTTATCTTCGCACTTTGTCTCTTGGTTCTAAGTGATGGATGCTTCCAAGGCACATTCACCCAATGGGGAATCTGGGTAATGAAACGCGGAATTAGCTCGAGGTGTTATCCTGGACGCTCTTCTTTAATACCAATAAGAAGGGCGCTGTGTCCTCGAAATTCTTAAACTGTTTCATTTTTACTCCCTTATTTAAGTGAGATGATATTCGTTGATATTTCCCTGGATTGTGTGGTGTCTCAGAGACCACTATGTGGCTCTCTCGTCAGGCTTCCGTGAACACTTTCCCTCATATTCCCCTATCCACGAAGGATGATGATAGTGTTAAGACGGCCAATGCACAGTGTTGTTTCTGACAGAAATTATAGAGGCATTTTCGATCCATTGCCACCAGTAGTTTTGATGGGATTTACCCATGAAGCAAACATTGCATTGGAGGCTGGTTTGGCCAAATTTTGTTTCTCAGTGGTGTGCTGATCGTGTTTCACTCATGGTAACAAAGCACCTTGATTTTTGTTCCACCTTCTATAAGCCCGATGTGACTTCAAGGGCTTTATCTTAGCACTTTGTTTCTTGGTTCTAAGTGCTGGATGCTTCGAAGGCACATTCACCCAATGGGGAATCTGGTTCCCAAAGGAAACTCGTATGATAGCTGAAGGTGTTATCCTTTACGCTCTTCTTTAATACCAATAAGAAGGGCGCTGAGTCCTCGAATTTCTTGAACTTTTTCATTTATACTACCTTATTTAATTGACATGATGTTCGTTGATATTTCCCTGGATTGTGTGGTGTGTCAGAGAAAAATATGTGGCACTCTCTTCAAGCTTCCTTGAACACTTTCCCTCATGTTTCCCTATTCACGAAGGATGATGATAGTGCTAAGACAGCCACTGCGCAGTGTTGTTTCTGACAGAAATGATTTAGGCATTTTTTTCCGTTGACACCAGCATTTTGGTGGGATTTACCCATGAAGCAAACATTGCATTGGAGGGTGGTATGGGCAAATTTTGTTTCTCAGTGCTGTGCTGATCGTGTTTCACTCATGGTAACAAAGCACCTTGATTTTTGTTCCGCGTTCTATAATGGCGATGTGACTTCAAGGGCTTTACCTTTACACTTTGTTTCTTGGTTCTAAGTGCTGGATGCTTCCAAGGCACATTCACCCAATGGGGTATCTGGGTCCCAAGGCAACGCGGATGTTAGCTGGAAGTCTTATCCTGGACGCTCTTCTTTTTTTTTTTTTTTAAAGATTTTATTTATTTATTTGACAGAGATAGAGACAGCCAGCGAGAG
>NW_023228093.1:0-808 GCF_002007445.2 Ailuropoda melanoleuca
CCCTTTGAGGAATAGAGGTATGCTAACAGGCATTCTCTCTTAGCAATCGAACTCCCCCCAACAGCATGATGGAACTCTTTCATTAGCAGCATGTGGGCAACTTGATTCTTCTCTCTCCCTATTCCTTGTAGAACCTATCTGGGCAGCTATTTAATGCTACCAGGCCAAATTCTTTCTTCACTTCTTCCTGCCAAATAGAACCATAATTGTCATCAAGATGTGATCATCTGTTTCATATTGCTTTAACTCATGCTGAATGAAAGCACCAGTGTGATTTGCCATGTCATTTCAGCTCTTATTCTTGAAAAGTAGAAAACATGTGAACACTTTTTTTATGCCCTTTTCCAAATCATAAGACTGTGAATAAATTAACGTTGTCCTATTTGAGGCATTGTACTATTTGATTAGAGAAAAAAAGATGGCTAGAATGGAAAGAGGAGGTTTTTAAGGGAGGAAATTTGCTGGGGGAAGGAGAGAATAAAGATTCTACTTAATAGAATATAAAAGCTTTCACAGACCAGAAATGTCCTGCCCAGTATCATCTATCCACATGTAACTATGAAATGTGGCTAATCTGAATTGAAACATGCTGCAAGCATGAAATACATATAGAATTTCAAAAATTTAGGATGGAAAAAGGACATAAAATACCTCATTAATAACTTTCATGTTGATTATATGTTGAAACAATGCTGTTTTAGACGTATTGGACTAAATAAAATATACTTTTAAAATTAATCTCACTTTTACTTTTTAAATGTGGCTACTAGAAAAATTTAAAATTGTGCATGTAGCTTGCGTTGTGTCT
>NW_023228094.1:0-808 GCF_002007445.2 Ailuropoda melanoleuca
TAGCTATAAACTTTTCTTAAAAACTCATTTATGTATTTAGTTTGGAAAATAGAAATCAGGTAAACATTCTAGAACATGTAAGTGTCTAGTGAAGGCTTTATTAGATGATGATTTGAGATCTCCTCAGGATAACGACAACATTCTTTCTATGTAAAACAATATAAGCTGATATTCACTGTTTAAAAATAGCAATTATCATTTTGCCTTATTTTATAAATTTTATGATTTTAATCCTGGCTAGATGATATTTGTGACCCTTCCGTGAAGGAAGCATTAGATCTCAGTGTTGTGTCAACTGATAGTTTGGTGTCTAGGACCAATCCTGGTAGCCTCCTTCTTTTGATCTTGGGCCAATCATTTAATGGTTTTTAACTACCTTAATTTCTTCTTCAAAAATATGGGCCAAATGAAAAGGCTTATTTAAATACCTAGGGTCTATGAGATTTCCTGAATATGTTCAATGCCAGCTGCTTGGCTTCAACTGAGTACTAACGGTTCACTGAGGCCGGCAACACTCTTGTAGAAAATATAAGGCATACTGCCTCTAAGTCTCTATGACAAGTTGGCACCAAAGGGTCTGAACAATACATGCCATTCCAACAGCATTTATTAAATCCTCTAGCAAGAGTTTTTTTTCTTCAGCTATTAAATCTATCCTTAGCATTTATCATCATGGAGCACACTTACTACAAGGCACTCACAAGGACCATTGGCATAAAAGGTGGGTGAGCAAAGGGGTAAGAACAGAGCCATTCATATGATTTCTGTGGAGCTCATTAAACTTATCAGGTTAGACTTTAAAATGGTT
>NW_023228095.1:0-808 GCF_002007445.2 Ailuropoda melanoleuca
AAAGTATATAAATGGTTAAAATATTATAAATGGATGAACTCAATCGGAGATAACATACAGAACAGGGAAGGGAGGAGAGGATGGGATCCCGGAATCAACAACGTATAAGGGAGAGGTAGATGGAGAAAGTGGTGGGATGGGAGACAAAGGAGGAACAACTGTAGGTTGCTGTGTTATGGAAACTGAGGGAGAATACTTTAAAAGAGAACAGATTGATTTCCAGTGTTTAGTCATGGCAAGAGGGGATACAGAGGATCCTTTCAAGTGGACATTCCCAATGAGAAGTAACTGAATGGTAGTGTTTAACATCTCTCTAAAACCAGCATGTTTACTCTTATCTGTAAATGAAACCAGACCTATTGTAATTCAGACATGTGGATGTCTCACCTGAAAGACATTATCTCAAGAAAAGGGGATTCTCTTCTTTGTATCTCACTTTCTTTGCTTGTGTTTCACTTTCAGGTCTTCCTTCTCATGAAGATGGTAGCCAGATCTAGACACTGGGATAACCGGCCAGGAATGGAGAGATCATGATTTTGGTTTCTTTTCTCTCTTCTGTGTCCAAGCCATTGACGATGGCCCTTAATAACTCTAGCTGGAGGCCACTCCAGCCTTCTTTTTTCCTGATGGGCATCCCCGGTTTGGAGGAAAGCCAGCACTGGATAGCATTGCCACTGTGTGTCCTTTATCTCCTTGCTGTAATGGGCAATGTCAGCATCCTCTTCATCATCTGGACTGACGCCTCCTTGCACCAGCCTATGTACCTCTTTCTGGCCATGCTGTCTGGCATTGACCTGGTGCTGGCCTC
>NW_023228096.1:0-808 GCF_002007445.2 Ailuropoda melanoleuca
GCAAACAGAGTCACGGTAAACAGGACTTGTCCAGAGTGGGAGATTATTCCAGGGAAAGAAATAACTTGAATAATGGCTCAGAGGTGTGAACTATCATGGAATGTGAGGAAAATGTCATGGTGTTGGGAGGCCAAGCTGGGGTCGTATCCAAAGGCCATGTCATGGAGGAGTTTGGACTTGCTAAGAAGTTTTGTGTTTTGCCTAAAGATATTCCTGAAAAATTGAAGCGTTTTAAATAGGAATTGAAGTAAAATTTGCACCTTTTATGAGTCACCTTGCTGGTATTACACAGATTGGCAAGGAGAAAGTCCAGGTTAGAAGCAAAGACACCAAATTAAAGATTTGTCCAAGGAAGATGAGGAGATAAAAAGTTTTGTGGAGTGAGTTATGTAAAGTGTCCAGTGTAATAGGGTCAAACAATAACTATGGGAGAATGATAACTATGCGGTTACTGGTAACCTTATAAAAATTATCTCAGTGAGAAAATGCAGGGGAGAGGCTTGGGGATGGTATGGGTTGCTGTGAATTAATGTGTTATATTGGAGACTAGTAAATTGACAGTTAGTGTACAAAAAGAAGCCCACAGCATTTGGGTTAAATTCTAAATTCTTCCTATTTCTAAATTTCCCCAGAACTCTGAGAGTAACTGAATTTATAGTGTGGTCTGGACTGTGGTTAGCAGTGGGAGATGAGTAGCAATTCCATATACAATTACTTGTATATCCATCTAGGTGGGTCTGGGTCATGTTGAGGATTAACATCTTATGTCTTAATGTTATATATTGGGAACACTTATTCTGGTGTCATG
>NW_023228097.1:0-808 GCF_002007445.2 Ailuropoda melanoleuca
AACACTGGCAGACAACCAGATTTATAGGGAAAATAGCACAAATTTGAGGTACTTTTAAAACATCCAACTAGATTTCTTTTTTTTTTTTTAGATTTTATTTATTTTATAGAGAGAGGCAGGGAGAGGGAGAAGCAGGCTCCCTGCTGAGCGGAGAGCCCAATGTGGGGTTCGATCCCAGGACCCCAGGATCATGACCTGAGCTGAAGGCAGACGCTCAAACGACTGAACCACCAAACATCCCCAAAACATCCAGCTAGATTTCTTAAGTAGGCAGTTTGCTATATGATTTCAGGGGAGAGAGCTGAGTGGGAGCGCTGAGACTCTGAGACATTGATTATATCTGGTAATTGAAGCCGAAGTATGAGTGAGAGCACCTGGGGGCAGGACAGATGCAAAGGTGAGAAAGGGAGCTCTGAACTCCAGCAAGTGGCGGCATTGCCGGAGAGGGTGCCCTGCAGCAGGGGAGATGCGCATCTTGAGGAGAGCTAAGGGAATGGGTTGTTCTAAGATGGAGGCAGTGGTGGTCAGTTTTCCATGGCACTGGGAGATAATTAGATGAGGACTGACAGTTTCCACTGGATTGAGGGACGTGAGGAATTGGTGGCCTTTGGAGGAGTTGGTTTGGTGTGGAGATGGGGGCAGAGGCCAGACTGAAGAGACCAGAGTGTGTAGAGCTCAGAGATCATCTTGGCCATCCATCTCACTTTTCAGGTGGGGAAACTGAGATCCAGTATGGGGAGAGATGCGTTCAGTGTGAGGAACACCCAGGGAACCATTCTTTCATGAGGCAGGAACCCCCCCCCCCCCC
>NW_023228098.1:0-808 GCF_002007445.2 Ailuropoda melanoleuca
AACTCTGGGAAGAACAAAAGGACACAAAAGATGGGCTGATAGCTATGGAATATATTCTTCTTCCTAGGAGCCATTACTGAACTATTTCACAGCTTATAACAGCATTGAAAAATATTTCTAATGAAATAGTTTATGTGGCCCATAAAATGGCATTGATGCTGGCCATATTAATATTACTACCTCTAATTCCTAACCATATTTGCTAGTTTATACAGCTCCTCTTATTAATAGATCAGCATAAATTTTAATTATCTTTTCTAATTTCTTCATAAATTCTTAGTAAAAACAAATTAAAGTAGAAGAGAGAGTAATTTTTGGTATTAGATTGCCTTAAATTACTTCAGTACTTTTGCTAGTAAGGAGTTTCTTATTCCCATGAACTCAGAGAATACATTTCAGTTTGTCCCTTATTCCCTGATCTCAGAATACCAATGTAAATATCAATATGGTAGGGAAGCAAGCTTTCCATTCACAACAAATAGTATCTGTCTCTCCTGTTATGCCTGCCTTTTAAACTGTTTTGCTTCAGGGTAAATCATTTGGAAAATTTTGTGTGGTACATATACTTGGAATCACTCATTTGTGCCTCATGATACTACACTCTACACACTTCTCCATCCCATCTTCTGCCCGGAAAGTGGAGATATATAAACCACATCAATAGGGCCTCTGTCTTCTGGCTGTGCTCAAAAATTATTGCACCCCATCAGGAATTGCAAGAAGAGATAGTGAAGAACGAGGTCAGGGTGTTTATTCCTTTGACTATCCCAGCATGTTTGCCTTAAGCTGGCTATTACCTTCCCAAAAA
>NW_023228099.1:0-1671 GCF_002007445.2 Ailuropoda melanoleuca
GTTTGCTTCTTTTGTAAATCCCATCAAAACTGCTGGTGGCAATGGAACGAAAATGCCTAAACCATTTCTGTTATAAACAACACTGTGCAATGGCCATCTTACACTATCATCATCATTCGTGAATAGCGAATCATGAGGGAAAGTGTTCATGGAAGCCTGACGAGAGTGCCACATAGTGGTGTCTGAGACACCACACAATNTGGGAAATATCAACGAACATCATCTCACTTAAATAAGGAAGTGTAAATGAAAAAGTTCAAGAAATTCGAGGACTCAGTGCCCTTCGTATTGGTATTAAAGAAGAGCGTCCAGGATAACACGTTCAGCTATCATACGAGTTTCCTTTGGGAACCAGATTCCCCATTTTGTGAATGAGCCTTGGAAGCATCCAGCACTTAGAACCAAGAAACAAAGTGAGAAGATAAACCCCTTGAAGTCACATCGCCTTATAGAACGTGGACAAATATCAAGGTGCTTTGTTACCGTGAGTGAAACACGATCAGCACAGAACTGAGAAAGAAAATTTGGCCAAACCAGCCTCCAATACAATGTTTGCTTCATTTGAAAATCCCATCAAAAATGCTGGTGGCAATGGAACGAAAATGCCTAAACCATTTCTGTCAGAAACAACACTGTGCAGTGGCCGTCTTAGCACTGTCATCATCCTTCGTGAATAGGGAAACATGAGGGAAAGTGTTCATGGAAACCCGACGAGAGTGCCACATAGTGGTTTCTGAGACACCACACAATCCAGGGAAATATCAACGAACATCATCTTACTTAAATAAGGGAGTGTAAATGAAAAAGTTCAAGAATTTCGTGGACTCAGCCCCCTTCTTATTGNAGCGCCCTTCTTATTGGTATTAAAGAAGAGCGTCCAGGATAACACCTCCAGCTAACATCCGCATTTCCTTGGGACCCAGATTCCCCATTGGGTAAATGTGCCTTGGAAGCATCCAGCACTTAGAACCAAGAAACAAAGTGCGAAGAAAAAGCACTTGAAGTCACATCGGCCTTATAGAACGTGGAACAAATATCAAGGTGCTTTGTTACCGTGAGTGAAACACGATCAGCACAGCACGGAGAAACAAAATTTGGCCAAACCAGCCTCCAATGCAATGTTTGCTTCATGGGTAAATCCCATTAAAACTGCTGGTGGCAATGGAACGAAAATGCCTAAACCATTTCTGTCGGAAACAACAAGGTGCAGTGGCCATCTTAGCACTATAATCATCCTTCCTGAATAGGGAAACATGAGGGAAAGTGTTCACGGAAGCCTGACGAGAGTGCCACATAGTGGTCTCTGAGACACCACACAATCCAGGGAAATATCAACGAACATCATCTCACTTAAATAAGGGAGTCTAAATGAAAACGTTCAAGAATTTCGAGGACTCAGCGCCCTTCTTATTGGTATTAAAGAAGAGCGTCCAGGATAACACCTCCAGCTAACATCCGCATTTCCTTGGGACCCAGATTCCCCATTGGGTAAATGTGCCTTGGAAGCATCCAGCACTTAGAACCAAGAAACAAAGTGCGAAGATAAAGCCCTTGAAGTCACATTGGCCTTANCTCACATCGGCCTTATAGAACCTGGAAAAAAAATCAAGGTGCTTTTTTACCATGATTGAAACACGATCAGCACAGCACTGAGAAACAAAATTTTGCCAA
>NW_023228100.1:0-808 GCF_002007445.2 Ailuropoda melanoleuca
ACACACACACACACAAAATGCATTTCATCCTAAACCAGAAATTGGGACAGAATCTGACTTGGGAAAACATAAACCCCTAGAAAGTCTTCAGCAGTGTAGCAGGGATGCTGATTTTTGCTATATTTGAGGTCAGACACCAAGCCAGTTTTAAGAAACGAGTGAGCCTAACAGCTAGAGCTCTAAGGATGCCTGGGGAGCTGTGTGATATATATAGAACTCGAGGAGAAGCAAATAAATGTACTCAAGGACAGGTCTGACTCAGGTATTCCGCAGATGTCTAAGAATTCATATGGAGAAATACGTAAAGCTCTGAACTCAACTGCTTTGCGTTGGCTCTTTTTCCTATCAGCAGGGTTAAGAGGTTTAAATATAATTCTGGGAATTGATAGCCAGTACGTTACGATTCAGAAGAGGCGATCAGCCTTTTTCTATCATAATAAATCATGTATCCAGGCCTGGAATTTTAATCCTTCTTTGTTATCTCTATTTCCAGCAAAAACAACATTAATGAAGCAACCAAAACTGAAAATAGAAAACTGGTCCTAGAAAAGTTTTGTGGTAAATGATATGTCAGACTGTCAGGTACGCATAATAATAATAATTCATAATAATTCTACAATTAATTACTAATCCGAAGAATTTAGAGGGCTTCAAGCTATATAGGAATAGGGGCGCTTGGGTGGCTCAGTTGTTAAGCATCTGCCTTCAGCTCAGGGCATGATCCCAGGGTCCTGGAATCGGATCGAGCCCCGCATCAGGCTCCCTGCTCTGCTGGGAGCCTGCTTCTTCCTCTCCCACTCCCCCTGCT
>NW_023228101.1:0-808 GCF_002007445.2 Ailuropoda melanoleuca
ACACACACACACACACACACACACACACACACACACACATTGCACATTATCAGGAACTCAGTGAGGGTCTGAGATTTCACTCTAGTTAAATGCTTAGCAAGTGAGCCTGCTACAGTTTCATAGATGCTGGCATAAGATATGAGATTCCTGGGTCAGAGAAAAGGACTTAATTACTCATGGTATAATAAGCAGCATGAACCTCATGTTCTCATGAATTCTTTCCCCACCCTCACCAAGTTCCATGAGGTGATGTGAAATGGCCCAGGCGGATGTGTATACAGTAGTTTCGTATCAGAGTTGAGGAACCCTAAGCTTAGGAAGCTCTCCATTGTATAAAGGACACTGCTAGCAAATTTGCCTAACCTTTAACTTGGTGGGAGACAGTACCTTTATTATCAAGACAGGTTAAGAAAAACACCCACCTTCTTCCCCCTCAAAGAGAAACAGTATCTTTGCCTTCTAAGGCAGTTTGCCATACACACATCCTTGAAAAGATAGTTGGAAACAAAATCTGCCAGAGTCTTTGCGCAAATGAGCAGGAATACAAGATCCCTATGGAGAATCACCTCTCAACATTTACATAACAACAATAATAACAACAGTGCGCGATGTATTCCAAAAAAGAGTTATGAGTATGCTACAAAGGAAGGCACAACCTAGCTGAGTCTAGGAAAGGAAGATACATTTTAACTTGATAGGAAGGGGAGAAAAGTCAAGACAAAGGAACTTCGTCAGCATGGAAAACACCAACTGCTGCTCCAAGACTGCCCTCTAGTGTATGGAAAGCTTCACCTCTGTGGTGTTTGGC
>NW_023228102.1:0-808 GCF_002007445.2 Ailuropoda melanoleuca
ACCCCAGGGGTGCTCGTAACTATGCTTCTGGAAACCTGGTACATGGCAAAGGCATCTGGAATGTTAGACTCTCCATATGGAAGCCTGTCAGGGAATGTCATCGCGGGTTGGCCTTGTGGCCTGCGTGGTGTCTTCATTGAGCGCTAAAAAAACTGCTTTTTATAAAGTAGAAGGGGACAGTTTGGAAGGATGATTATTTTTTGCAATCAGAAGCCTAAAAAAGTACGTGAGCACATACAGTAAATCTTCCCCTCTGCTCCTCCCTCCGCTGCTGTGTTTGCTGCACACAGAATGGTGCAGAGATAGGCGCACATGAGGGACAGGAATGTGCCTCCGTGAACGCCCGTGTCACAAGTGGGAGCAGCAGAGGGGACGAAAACGCCTGTAGGAAAACTTGTTCTAGAATTTGAAAGCAAGATTCTGCCGAAGGTTCCGATGCAAACAGCTTCAACTTTTACTTTGGGGAGGGATGGGGAAACGCACCCAGAGGAAAGACAACTTGGACCACGTGGGGCAGCCCCACTGTGATGAACTGATCAGAGCGAGGCAGGTAAGTCAGGGAAAGTGGGCCAGGCCACAGGGAGGAGGCAGGAGAGTGGCCCTCGTGTCCTGGACGGCAGGGACTGGGTGGGCCTCGTGCAGGGATCCACGCGGTGGCCCTGGGCAAGCCTGTGGCATATTTCTCTGCCGAGCCTCAGTGTCCTTCCCTGAAAGCTGGCACAACACAAGCATGCTCCCAGCATCGCAAGGGCGCTTGGATGAGAATGTCCATCAGCGTTCACTCTGATGCCTGCCTGCTGTGTGGAAG
>NW_023228103.1:0-1083 GCF_002007445.2 Ailuropoda melanoleuca
CACACTTCCACATGTCATAGTCAGGCCTTGACTCTTCTGCTGCTTGTCAGTAGATTCTTTCGCAGATTTACATAAATATATTTCCTAGAGGCAACATTTACAACATTTACTCACGACAGCAATGATCCTTGGGCATTTCACAAACTGTAGTTCCATGTCATTCCCGTAGGATATTGTTGATTGCCTGTCATTCCTACTGCCTAGATGTCATTCACAGGGCTATTTGTTATTTTAATGTATAAGAATCTGAAACATTAAGGTCAATTAACCCAACAGGGCCACAGTATGAGTCAGGTTCAAATGAAAGTTGGCTACTTGTGAGAACTGTCTTGAAAAATGATGAGGAAAGAGCTTGCAGCTAATGACCACGCTGTGCAGTCAGGATTATTTGTTGTTGTGAGTATCTACACTCCCCATGTTCCCAATTTCTCCAGTAATTGTGAAACTAATATTTTCAAAATATCTGGACATATATCCCCCTCCCTCGTTAATATCCAGTATCAGTATAAGGAAGTATACACGACCCTGTCAGTATATACATAGAAATAATCCACTGTTATAGAAAACAAGTCACGAAAGTGAAAGACAACAAAATTGGAGGACAGATTGGAATAACTTAGACATTTTATCAAGCAGAATGCCAAGAATAATTTCACATGCTTGTTTTTTAACACACTAGAATTTTACATTGCATTTTTCTCTGAATCTAAAAGCTGAAGCTTAAACATGCTTTGATAAAGCATTCACAAGGGAGAAATATCTCTTATCTCTGGAGGGAAGTGAAGTTGGGTCTAAACACATTTTGTATTTTCTGAACATTTATGCCTGTCTCTCCAGAGGATAAGTTAGTTGGGACTCTCTATAAAAGGTCAGCGCTGGTTACTTTGAAAAAAGCATTTGGCTTTTTAAACTTTGGAGACTTTGGAGCCAACCAGGACAGAGAGAGGCTGGAAATAGTTTTTTCCTCATGAATTCAAAATCTTAGAAAATATTTCTTCTTAAAATATTTGCATTATGATTTAATTTAAAAGATATAGGATTTCTATTTTATTTTTTTAAGATTTTATTCATTTATTTGAGAGA
>NW_023228103.1:6078-12751 GCF_002007445.2 Ailuropoda melanoleuca
AATTAAAGATGTTTTTGAAAACAGATGTTATCTTAAAATCACAAACATATCCACCACTAACCAATGACCTTCACGTAATAAGAACCTAAACAAGAACAGTTTAAATCTAGTTTCTCTGATCTCTACTTAACATTCTCCAATTTGAATAACACTGTTGGGCAGAAGAAAGCCTTTAAAAAATTGTTCCCAAACATCGGAGTTGAATGAACGCTACCACTCTCTCCATTGAGACAGCTGTAAATTTCTGAAGTTTCTTCTGTGCTAAATACACAATTCTTTGAATTTCCAAGTTAATTCAAGAACAAAGAACATATCCTCCTGGTTTTCATAACATGGAATTAAGCAGAATAAAAATGCAGAGCTCTGTCTTTCTCCTGAAGATCGCGCAGAGTCAGTGTGCCACAAATTTTGGTGGGAATGAAGAGAAGCCTGTAGCAGATAGACCCATGGTACACTGTGTGACTTTGAGCAACAGATCATGGTAGGGGTTGGGATGAATAAATCTGATAGCATCCTGCTGAATTGTCCCTTGTAGCAGATGTGGTGTCGCCAGCCACGTTCCCAATGCTGTCTCCCAAATTCCAGCTCAGTCTGTCACCTGGAGGACTCTAGCAACCTCCTAATTCTCTCCACACTTTCCCCTCCTCTAATCCGGTTTTGTGCATCAGCCAGAGAGATATTTTTGAAATGCAAATCAGCTTGCTACGTTTTGTCCCAGTAACACGCTGCTCTTAGAATCAAGGCCACAGTCCCTCGAATAACTGCAGGGACTGGCAGGATTGGCCCCTGTGCGTTGCCCCGGCCTCATTTTGCTGCTCTACCCTGCAGGGCAGCAACTTCTCTCCTAGCCTCACTGTGCTTGGCCTGCAGCTGGAGTTTGCCTGTGCTGAGAAGCCTCCCTGCCCGGCTCACTTAGGTTGCCGCTCATCTCATTCGTTACACCTCGGTTCCCCTAGGAAGTCTTCCCCAATGCTCCAGATTAGTTCCCCATCTCCTCTGATAGCTCTCGAGGTGCTGTGCATATCACCGCGTTTGGTAATTAGGTACTTATTAATGATTAAGTAATATTCTTTCTGAGTAAAGAGTTTCTAGCCTGTCCAGCCAGCATCCCTTCAAAAAGAAGTGTGTTTCCTTTTTTTCCCCACACTGTTTAAAAATGTATTCCCGTCTTCATAAAAAAAAAAAAAGTTTGAAAGCAATCTTTTAAATATGCATCGACAGATGAATGGATAAAGAAAATGTGGTGTGTGTATATACAATGGAATATTTATTCCGTCTTAAAAAATAGAAGGAAATCCTATTATAAATGACAGCATAGGTGAACCTTGAGCACAAGTGAGCGTCAGGGTTGGGCTGAAACAGTGTCAAAGCAGGTGGGGATCTGAGTCATCCTCTTGAGACTGTCATGAGGCAAAGTTGCGGGACTTTCGTATTAGAGTAAGGTGCCTGGAAAGCTAGAGCAACTGCCATGATTGTTCAGGGCTGGTGTCCTAAGGTCTGAAGGATGGTGGCCACATAATGCCTAGGAGCCACAGAGGATATGGTGGCTTATAATTTTCAGGTGAAGGGATCTTAAAAATGTTCTGAAAATTCTGTCGTATGTTTTTCAGCTCATCATCTAAGGTCACAAGTGTTTGAAAAAAGGTTCTCACAAAGGTTTATTTTCATAAATTACTTTCTAACTAAAAGCACTTATAGATGAGGGGATGATCGTTTTGATCTCTTGCAGGCCTGTGTTGGCTGCCAAGAATGGCCCTTGGGTACCTCATGGCAGAGGACATCAGTAGTGGGAAAGGACGTAGAAAGAAGAAAAAATGGACCCAGAATAAAGTTTGTGCTTTACTAATATTGGTATGGTTTTCTTTGTAAGATATCAGGAAAAAAAGAAGTTTTATTCTTTCCAGGAATAACAAAAAATGTTTCTTTTAATACCCAGTTTCACATGGTTTGGTGCCATGTGGAAAAATTGAAATCAGGATAGTGAACTAATGAAAGGTGTAGAGATTAGTGTAGTGATAAACATCATTAAAAATTTCAGCTGTGGGGTTCTGTTGTTGCTATTGTATGTTCTCCATATTGAACAAACATTCATCTATGAAGTGAAGTATTATTGTGCCAAACCAAAATAAAGCATAAAGTATGTCAAGACTTGAGACATTGAATCCACCCCATTCTAGTATATTGCTGCTTATGCTGGGAATTATCATGGGCTATAATGCAAACTTTGAGGATACAATTGCGGAAAATGAGCTCAACTGGCACAGCAAATCAATAAAGGTCACCCCCTCCAGAAAGCTTCTGAGATTGTCATGCACATGTGTATATCATTTACCTCAAGATCATTTACAACCTTCTCTTCCAAGAAGCTCAGAAACATGATTTTCTTGAATAAGGGTTCAAATAGACCACTCTGCCACTTTTCCTCTGATTGTTTACAGACATGAAACGGATTGAGAGTTCTGTAGACTGTCAATGGTCACGTTATTTTCGAATAAAGTATCTAAATAACCCAAAGTTGGAAAATGCTCACCTAGGGTAACCTGGTCATCGAACATTAAATAATATATACAAAGTCCCACAAATCTAAAAAAGGTGAGGAAACATTGACTAGTATTCATTTATTCAAGCAAAATTAACCATTAAAAGTAGTCCATTTCTCTCTATAAGAGAATATCTATTGACTGAATACATTCTAAAAATAGGACTTCACGCCCCCTCCAGCCAAGGGTTATTTACTAAAAGAAGTGGCAAAAAACTGAGCACAGAAGAACAGAATCTGCATTCTTCAGAACTACTGGGACTGTCTTATAGCCCTCTTTCAATTAGTTACATAAAGTAATTTGGAGGTCTCCTTGATGGTGAACAAACAATGGAGCTAAGGAAAGAGGGGGTCCTTTCATCCAAGTCACCCTGGATTAAAACCCACACCCAAGTGAACATTGGCCACTTAGCTTTGGACCGAGCTTCCTCATTGGTAGAGTAGCAAAAATGATGACTATATGGCTATCTCATTTAATCCTTGCAACAATTCTGAAAGCTAGACTAAGTGCTTAGCAAAGTTTTGTTCTATTTTACATTTTCTTATATCGCTCATGGTAATTAAATGATACATTGCAACTTTATCTTGGGTTGTTAAGTAAATGTCATGAAGTAGTTTAAGATGCTATAGAAAACACAACTTGCTCATAGAATTTTAGTAGTAAAGACATTTTAGAATTCGTTCAATTTACTCAAGAAGTAAAATAGAAAATATTCAAGATTCATCAGTGTACCTTCTTCCCCAAAGGCTTCTAACCTCCCACTAGTGTTTCTCATTGCTTGTTCAAAGCCACAGTCTTCTTCCTTAAGAACCACTCTTAGGCAATTACCTGGAGAAGGGGAAAGAGCAGAAATTTATATTAATGGACCACGAATTGTGGTTCCAGTTTCTTTACACACTTGACACTTAACATTTCAAACTCTCAGTAATATCCAGAGGGCAAGGAAATGGATGAGAGGAGTTTCANGGAAGCTTCAGTGTCCTTCTGACTCTTTCTGTGAGCAGGCTGTGTTTCTCCTGATTACTCTGTAATGATTCACTAGTAATCCCATAAGTGAGAAAATTGGAGCTGAAAAGGACCTCCAAACCAGGGTAGTTTTATACTTTCAGGAAGCTGTTCAACCCCCTCCCCCACCTTGCTTTTCTCTCTTGTCTGCTATGTGGACTTTTCCATATTTGGGCATGCCAAATATTCAGAGATTGTGGAGTCCTCATTAAAGCCATTCCCCAAGGAGTGGGTGGGTGGGCAAGCTAATGCCAGTCCTTGCAACTGCCTGCTTTTGAAAATAACTTTTATTGGGACACAGCCACACCCATTGCTTCCTGTCCTCTCTGGCTGCTTTCTTGCTACAAAGGCAGTAAAGTAGTTGTGACTGTGGGGACTCACTGGCCACAAAGTCCCAGATATTTACTATCTGGCTATTTATAGACTTCGCTGACTTCTCTGCCCTAGAGGAATACACGTAAACCCCATTCATCTGTTAGGCGGATATTATTGGAAGTCCGGTATCTCTGTATTATACTGATTTTTGCAAAAATAGTTCCAATCATGTGGTGCCCAGATTCGCAACTTTTCCCATTAACAAAAGTTATAAATGGGGGCGCCTGGGTGGCTTAGTCGTTAAGCGTCTGCCTTCGGCCCAGGGCCTGATCCCAGGGTCCTGGGATCGAGCCCCGCATTAAGCTCCCTGCTCTGCTGGGAGCCTGCTTCTTCCCTTCCCACTCCCCCTGTTTGTGTTCCCTCTCTCTCTGTCAAAAAAAAAAAAAGTTATAAATGACTACATATGGAGGTGGTAGGATGTAAAATTGGCTTGAAGAAGACTGGCCTGTCACTTTGTATTTTGAGCACCCCCAACAGGTTTATTTTGATGCTGTTGGTGAAGAGAAGCATGGAGCAGCCACCTTCCTTCCCCCTGGAGCCCTGCAGGTCCGTGCATGCCGACCAGGCTCCAAGAGGGGTCCTAAGTCACTCTGGGGTTCACAGCGGCAGGTTTCTTATCTATAAATCCGAGAGAATGCTTGGAACCCATTCCAGTGGAGTAAAGATTGGGTTTGTGAAAGTGCTTTGCTGTTTTTCTATCAATTTGGGGCTAAAGACTGAGGAAGAGTGTCAGGAAGAGAAATTTGTTGTTTGATTTAATTCAGTCAAATCAGGACAGAGAATCTAGACAAGACTTAGATTAGATTTCTTCAGGGCACACGCACAGCTGCCTTTCCACAGTGAATAATACCTACTCCGGCCATGTGCTCATCCTAGCATTCGTGAGATTTATGTCGCATTCTTCCCTCCAAAGTGCTGAAGATGTGTGGTGGAGAGGTTTAAAGTTACTGCAGCAATTTCTTTTAGTTGCATATTAAAGCAGTAGTGCCTTATCTATGAGGTGGAGCTTTAAGTCCCCACGATGTCTTGCTTAGAATTAATTCACTACTTACAGCCAACTGACATAGAAGTCGAGTCTGCCAGTTTATAGGGCTGGTCAATTTTCTGTAGCTCCTTGAATATTACTGTGAAATCTTAAAGCTGATGGTGAAGGATTTTAGTTTACTCATATAGTAAACCCAAAAATCCTGGAATAAATGCCTTACTTCTTATCTGTGCCTCATGGAAATGGATACATTTTCTATCTCTAGTCAGACTAGCTTTTAGATCTCAACCATGTGAAAAGGGAGACCCCTTCACTCTGGAACGGCCATAAAACGCAGGTGGTTGTTGAAGAATCAGCCTGGGTTTTAGACACACAAGTAATTTTCTTCAGAAAGTATTGAAAACAGCAGCAAAATGTAGCCATTTAATGGTAAAAAAAAAAAAGTGGGACTTTTTTAGTATGTAGAATGTAAAAGGCCCTTGGGCTGGTTATTGTGCGTACTCAAGACTGGAGAAACACGCAGGAAAGGAAATGGTCAAAGTGCCAACTCCGCATCATAAAGAGAGAGACAATTGCTTAACGCTCTTTGGAACCATATTCTCCTTCTTCAGGGTTGTACTTTCCCCTTGGAATTTGGTGTGGAGGTATTCTTGTGCATTTCCCAAAATCCCAAAGAAGAGATAAAGCAGTTTCAGTGTTTCTGAGCAAAATAAGAAGCTGAGTAAAGACTCATTACACATTGTTGGAAGCAGGTTATTTTCTATTTATGGAGAAAGAACACTATAAACAAAGCCCTAGATCAGCTGGGCAGGCTGAAAATATCTTCAGCCTTGTAGGAATTTCACAGCATCTCCTTTGGGTGATCTCATCTTGTCACATGTTAACGTTTTTGTTGTTGTTCTTCTCTCTTTCTGCATATCCATTGCATAAGAGATTTTAACCACTCCAGTGAATTACAGTCATCTTCTCCCTGGGGGTGACAAACTTTCAACATTAGCCTTGGAAAAGGAAAGCAGGGTTTACTGATCCTTCTTTCCTTGTTTTTGGAGTTTAAAAGATCATTCCTGGTGAAGCTGTGTTCACCTCCATCAGCATCAGTGACCTCAAAGACCAGACATTCTGTAGCCCCTGCAGTTTGTAAAGTTTTTTTTTTTAACTGAATACACAAAACTCAGTTGTTTATTCAGACAAAAGCCAGACATATTAACTATAATAACTGCCAAACTTGCCTGCCTTTCCATTTCTGTAAATGCCTGCAGCACGAGGGCCGACTCTCTCCATGTCTATGTGTACATCATCAAATGCTAAAAAAAATGTAATTCGGTCACAAGTTTGACGTCCTTTATTCACGAGAAACAGTCCGTGAATTTAGGGGAGTACAGGGCCTCACAGGCAGTGGAAAATCATCCTGAGGGATTTGGGGCAAGAGCAAATTTTTTAGAGCATCAGAAGAGGTGTCTTGGAAACAGAACATGATGGGTAAGAGGTCAGGGATTTCCTGCTAAGGCCAGCAGGTACGACGTTCTAGAGTAAGGTAAGCTAGCTAAGGCTGAGTTGGAGGACTGTGATTGGTGTGTGGTAGGATTCCTCCACAGGTGTTTCCTCTAAGTGCGGGTGGACCTAGATTTAGATCTGTGATGAGGGCCAGGCCACTTTGGCGGCCTCCATTTTGTGGGTCCTGATNGGGGTGGCCTCCTTTTTGTGGGTCCTGATATACTAATTAACTTTGTCAACATATATATACGATAATATAAATTCTTAGTGGTTA
>NW_023228104.1:0-808 GCF_002007445.2 Ailuropoda melanoleuca
CACAACTGAGCTGTAGTGCATTGATCTTTCAGTGCGGGCCTGGTTGTCCCCGCTGCTGGGGATGCTGTTGGCAGATGCCCCTCGGCTGCCCCGCAGTAGAGAGCCTCCCCAGGCAGGAGAGCCTCGTCTCGGGGTGGCCCACGTCCCAAGACTGATCAGGAAGGGGTGTAAAGTTCATGCCGTTTTGCTCCAATCCAGGAAACCCTGAAGTTCAGTCCAGAGCTTCTGGAGGAATCTTTGGAGGCCTTCACTGAGACAGCACAGCCAGACCACTTTCGGGGTGAGCCCAACTCCAACATGAGCCACGCAGAGTAGGAGGGAGTGGTTTTTTCATTGCTCTTTCTCCAGAAATTCAAACATATCCTGAGCATAGGTATGCCTGAGTTTAAGAAAAACCTGTGTTTGAAAGCATGGATTTTTTTTTTTTTGAGTCAAATTGAAGGGCAATTTTAACAGTAGCTACCATTAATTTAGCATTTAATATGTGTCAGATCCTGCTAAGTGCTTTCTATCCACTAGCTCATTTGATTCTCAGAACAATCTTCTGAGGTAGATATTATATTAGTTTCATTTTAGAGTTGTGGGGAACTCAGCTTAGAAAGGTTAAGTAATTTGCCCAAGTTCACATCTAGAAAGTGGAGGATTTGAAACTCAATTCTGTCTGACTCCAAAACACTGGCTGATAAACAAGCTCGCAGTACCACCTCTTGAAACTATGCTACAGCATGTTTCCCTGTAATTCCTGTAAATAATAAATTCTTTTCTGGCACTGAGAAGAGAACTGGGTTTGCAAAAAGAGCTGGGGTGG
>NW_023228105.1:0-808 GCF_002007445.2 Ailuropoda melanoleuca
AATGGAAATGAGCAGTACTGGAAATTTAGCAGAGGATTAAAAGGCGCACTCACTGTGGGTAGCAAATTGCACTTTAAGGTTAATTCTTACCCGAAGCCCGGACTCAATAAATATGTGCATGTTGGTTTTCCTGCTCACAACAGCTTTCTGCCCACCTCGAACTGGCGTTGGGGGGAGCAGAAGACAGCTCTCAGGTGGGAGACGTGGATCTTGTGCAGGGGCTGCTGGATTTCTGTCAGTCACAAAGGAAGAAGAGGGAGAAGAACACTGTATGCTGTATTCCAGGCAGTCACTGTGGCCCTGTCTGGCGATGCAGCCCAGCGCTAAGGCATGTGCTGTTCGCTGTGGGCATTTTTTCTCCTTTAACCATGAGAACCACAGAGATTCTCAGGTTGTTTATCAAGGTGGTAGAACAACCCCAGAAAAAGATATCAGACTGGTGAACACACAGTTAAGATGGATAGTAAGGGGACACTCCATTTGAATTTTGAAAACATATGCCAAGGAGTTTCTTTCAGAACCCAGAAGCAAAATTCAAAGGAAGTTATTTTAAAAGCTTTTAAGGTTTAAGTATCTGTTTAATCAGAGCAAAAGGTATATATTTAAAATATATATAACTTTGATTCAATAAATAAAACAAAAACGGTCTCAGAGAAATACCAAAACACCCGGCTGCTGTCACAGCTAACTCATTCATTAATCGAAAAAATAATCTCCAGGTGAAATTTATTACTTGGAAGGACGTTAGCCCAAACACCAGAAAGTAGTACCATCTTATATATATACATACACATACACACACACACAC
>NW_023228106.1:0-808 GCF_002007445.2 Ailuropoda melanoleuca
TTAGTCCACCTGACAAGTAAGCGTTAGTTCTAGAGTCTGAATTAAACAATAGTTAAAATGAAATCCCAGTCCTTAGTTTTTTGTAGAGAATTAGTGAATAAGTAAAATACACAGACATTCAAATTCTAAGGAGTGATCTGGGAAAGGGGAACAAAAGAGAGGAATGTGTAGATTATCAGGGCATGATTTCTGAGGGAATGGAAGATGAAGAAAAATTGAAGGAAAGGAATAAGTAGAGTAAGAAAGTGCGAAGGTTTGGAGAAGATAACTTCCAGACAGAGGAAAGAACCTGTGTGTGGCATCCGAGCTAAGAGCAAAAATGTTAATGTTTTCCAACCTTAGCACCTCAGTCTGATAGTAGGGGAGTGAGTGAGGAAGGCAGTGGGATGAAGGGAGGCAACGGGGCTGGTGAGGTCACATCACTGGGGTATGAGAGCCCTCAGCGAGGAGTGTGAATTTAGATGAGGTGTGTTAAGCCACTCAACATTGAAAGCAAGGCACATTTAAATTTTTATAAGATAACTCCAGGTGTGTATAGTATTTCTCTTTCTCTAGATATGAAAAGATACACATTTATCTTCATTTTACATTTGAAGAAACTGAGGCCCAAATATGTTAATATTATTTCTTTACTGGTGAGTTCTCATGGTCAATTTTGAATTAATAATTAATGTGATGATGCTGGAAATACTAAGGGATAAGTTTTAGAGTAAGTAATTAAAATACATGTAATGATCCATAAAGAATGCTATTATTTGGCCAGAGAAGAGGTGAAATTTTTACAGTAATATGTGGGTCAATGTATCTG
>NW_023228108.1:0-808 GCF_002007445.2 Ailuropoda melanoleuca
CAGCCCTCTGCTCCCACATCTGCACCCCACAGGGACAGGCCAGTTCCTGGGTTGGAGCCACCAGTGGGCACAGCATGGCTGATGCCCTGAGGAGGGCCTGCATGCACCCCTTGCCTTGGGCAAACAGCAGCTGGCTGAGAGGGAGGAGGAGGCTCATGGAAACACCCCCTCCCCAGGAGTGAGAAGGGGCAGGTGGGAGGACAGTTATAAGGGAGGAAAGTCAGACCGGACTTTGGGCTGGGCTGACCAGGGTGGGTATTATGTTAGATGCTGCCCTTTGCCTGTATGCACCTTTCTCCTGGGAAGTGAAAGATCATGACATCATTTTGTGATGACCCAGCATGGTGAGAGAAGCCCATCTGGGATTGATGCTGTGTCCCAGCATCCAGCTTGTGACCATGGCCACTCTACTTTCACAGGGAATGAGGAAAGTACAGAGTGGAGCCCCTACAAAGGCCTGGTGGTCCTGGACTGGACCTGAGCAAGGAGGTGGGAAGACCTTTGAGCTGTGCAGCTCGTCTCCGGAACCCTCCCCCTGGAGCTTGTGGGAGCCTGTAGGCCCCAGGCATGGGCTTTATTGGTATTCAACATAAGCATTTGTTTTGAGTTTATATTAGCATACGTGTAAGTTATATGATAAGCTAGGTTGACATAGTGAGAAATTTTTTCTTTAGAACTTGTCCATACATTATCCATGCAAGAAATACTGACCTGACACAAGACACACGTTCTCAACATCACAACATGGTAAGAAGTAACCAGGATATACCGCACTTTACTGTGAAAACCGGCACCCACTTCCACTCCC
>NW_023228109.1:0-808 GCF_002007445.2 Ailuropoda melanoleuca
GACAGTGACTTTGAACCTGAGGATGCTCCCTTGGGTGTCTTTTAACCTGGGACCCTCTCTTACACGATGCTGGGACCAAATCTTGAGTGGGAGATTTGCCAAAGCCAGCACTTTAGTTAAAACAACCTGTGGGCAACATGATCTTTGAAAATTCTGTAACTCAGTTACGAGAGTGTGCTTGGTGTCTGTAGCTCTGAGCAGAAGTTCTCATGCACAAGATGTTTGAGGACCCCTGAGGTAAAGGACAGAAAGAAAAGAAGCAGGCTGTGTGTCCTGGCTGTTCGAAGATCAAGAGCAAACCCTCCCTCTGGGGAGGGGAATGAGGAACTCTGGTGTCCTTGCTTTGCCATGCAGTATATGCCATTTGGTTTTAGCATTAACCCTCTACAACTGTTACACCGTCTGGATGGAGTGGTTTGTTGTAGTGGGGAGTAAGATATTGGAGTTGTGTCTTCCGGGCAGTGTGGGGAGCAGCATCTCAGAATTCAGAGTGAAGGTGAATGTGTGGTGGGACCCTGCTGCGGGGGCGGGGGGTTTGTTTTTCATCTGGGGCCAGCTTAGGACTTGGGGGCAGTTCTCTATTTGGCAATTACTCCATGCCAACTTGAACCAGGTGGTGTAGGTCAGCAAAAGACCATCTCTTCTGGCACAAGGGGAGGTTTGCCACCAACCCTTGTCAGCCTTTGCCACCAAACCTTGTCAACAATGGTTTCTTTACTGTTTACTTCCCAAGTTGGGGTCTCACTTAAGAGGAGAAGTTTTACAGATGTGTGTGGTGCACGTGCGTGTGTGTGCACACATGCGTGCA
>NW_023228110.1:0-808 GCF_002007445.2 Ailuropoda melanoleuca
CCCCCCCCCCCCCCCCCCCGTGACAGCCTACTCAGGCCAAGCTGCTCCCACCCCATGAAGATGTCCTCCTCAGCCCCCTGGGCTCTATAATCTCGATATGGGCTGTGTAATGAAGAACAGAATGGTAGCAATAATAAAAACAAGCTTCCACTTATCTGTTTCTTACTATATACTTTCTTTTGGTGCAATGCATCAATGAACATTACTGTACACAAACATCTTCCAGATATGAAAGTATATGTCTATAAGACAAAAACCTACATATGTCCCTTCTTTGTAAAAGTGGAATTTACATATGCATTCTTCAGCTTTTTATTTGGAAACAATCTTAAACTCACCAAAGTTGCAAAAACAGGGCAAAGAATTTTTGTCCTGAACTACAGGAAAACGAATTGCTGACATGATGGCCTAGCCCCCCAGTACTTTATTATGTATTTTCTACAAACAAGGATATTCTCTTCTATAACTCCAATACAGCCACCAAAATCAGGAAGTTAGCACTGATCCATTATTCATCCTAGCTTTCATTCAGATTTCGCCTATTATCCCCAAGTCCTTTATAGCAAAAGGATTCAGTCCAGAATCACGTGCTGCATTTAGTTTTCTCTTTAATTTTCTCCACTCTGGAAGATCTCCTCAGACTTTCCTTGCTGTTCATGCCCTGCTTTTGAAGACTGTAAGTCAGTTATTAGCAGACTGTCAGTTGAGGTTTGTCTGCGCTCCCTCAAAATTAGATTCAGGTGGGCACCTTTATGGCCTCACTGAAGTTTTGCTGCAGTCTTCTCTTTGTATGCTACCAGGTGGTGCA
>NW_023228111.1:0-528 GCF_002007445.2 Ailuropoda melanoleuca
GCATGAATGAAAAGTTTCAGGATTTTTGAGGACTCAGCGCCCTTCTCATTGGTAATAAAGCAGAGCATCCATGAAAACAACTCCAGCTAACATAGGTATTGTCACTGGGGACACCGATTCCACATTGGATGTATGGGCCTGGGAAGTTTCCAGCACTTAGAACCAAGAAACAAAGTGTGAGGAGAAAGCCCTTGAAGTCACATAGGCCTTATGGAAGGTAGACCAGGAATCAAGGTGCTTTTGTACCGTGAGGGAAACACGACGAACACAGCACTGAGAAACAGAATTCGGCCAACAGCTGCTTCCAACGAAATGTTTGCTTCCTGTGTATATCCTGTCAAAACTGCTGGTGGAAATGGAATGAAAAGGCCCAAAACACGTCCGTCAGAAACAACACCGTACAGGGACCGTCTTAGGACTATCATCACCCTTCCTGAAGANTCCTGAAGAATGAAATATGAGGGAATGTGGTCACGGTAGCCTGACGAGTGTGCCACATAGTGGTCCTTGAGACAGAACACAACCCAG
>NW_023228112.1:0-168 GCF_002007445.2 Ailuropoda melanoleuca
TGCTGTCAATAACCTTGCTCTTTTTACCAATGCCCCAAAGGTGTTGTTGGAAACAAAGAAAGAAAAGAAAAGCAAACTAAAGAAAAATTACTTGCTGATGAAAATACATAAAAATAAAATGTTAAATGATTTCCACTGAAATATGTTTAAAAAGTAGACACTTCAATT
>NW_023228112.1:8171-9278 GCF_002007445.2 Ailuropoda melanoleuca
CCGACTTCCTAAAGAAACTTACAAAATCAATTATCCCCTTCCTCTTCTGGAATTAATTACCCATTTCCTCCTGTGTCCTCAGACTCTCACTTTACTAGATCTTTACTCTCAGCAGATAAAAATTCTCAAGCTTCTTTTCCATCTATAAATTGCAAAAAGTATTCAGATCTTCTAGCTTGTCCCCTTAAATTATGGACTTGAGAATTTGCAATTTTAGAAGTCTATATTTCACTCCCAAAGAATCTAAATAAAAAATAAAATAAAAATTTGCCATAACGAAAAAAAGGGAGACTGTTGATTTTTAAATGCACAGACGTTTAGAATAGATATTTAAAATTTGTGCTGAGCTTTCTTAATCTCAAATTGTGAGGTTTTGGTTTCATTATCACTTGGGCTTCCATATTGAAAATTTGGAAGTCATCTAGTCACGATGGGTTGTTTCAGTGATGTCTGGAGTTAATCTAAGGATAAAGCACATTTCCAAATATGATTTCCAAAAATAAAGTTAATATTAGATTGTTCTAGTTTTTCACTAGCAAAGTTGTATTTATTTTAATTAGACATCAAAATGTGGGAACTTATTTTATTTCCTAGGGTAAAGTATCTAATATACTGCTACTAAACAACATCAGAAAATGAGAAATAAGAGGCAAAGTCAGTATAGAGAAAACAAAGATGTCAAACCATTAGATATAATACCACAAATTTCTGATGGTTCACACTAATTGTCAATATTTTAACCTAAGGCAAATTTCATGAGCTTCAAATAAAAGGGGTATGTAATTTGGATGTGTTTATACTTTAAATATCTTTCTACCAGAAATTTACAATTAAATGTTACAAATTAATCTGTGTAAAATCACTATTCTTTTATATATGTATATAAGCTACTTTAAATCAGTGTGTCTTGCAGTAATAAAAATATGCTTTGTAAGAAAATGAATTTAGAATACTGTATTATAAACATGTCATTAGGAAATTTTAGATCCTAATATGGTTTAAAATAATAAAATTTAATCTTTATTTAAAAGATATTTTAGGGGCACCTGGGTGGCACAGCGGTTAAGCATCTGCCTTCGGCTCAGGGCGTGATCCCGGCGTTATGGG
>NW_023228113.1:0-808 GCF_002007445.2 Ailuropoda melanoleuca
CTTCCTGAATTCCTTGTTTTTGACCGAGCTTATTGTAATTTACAGAATCTCTCAGATGCCTGTTTGGAAATGGTCTGGTTAATTTTAGTTTTTCAAATTGCTACTGTTGAGGAGTTATTTTTGCAAACCGCCTTCATAATCCTGAGAACGGATTCCCCACTACAGTAGGAACTGTGTAAGGGCAGAGATCATTTCCCTGCTCTACCCTTAGCCTGTAGATTCATTCTTGCCTAAGTAGTTGCGGCACATGGTGAATATCAGGGGGCTAGGGGAGAGAAGGGCTTGCAGAGTCAGCTCAGTCAGGGTTTCCTCTGGGCCACAGGCTAGAGCATCAGCCTTTTATAGTCAGGGCAAAACTCTTTCCTTCCTGAAAGGAAATCACAGTTATGACTGCTATTCTTTTAAAGAAATAGGAAGGCTATCACTTCCTTTTCTCAAGACTTTATCCTGTTTACGAAAGTATTCACTTTTTCTCTGCCTTATGGATGATTTCTTTTGTTCTGTTCTTAATCCCCGACTTCATCTTTTACTAGCTCTTGCCCATGAGAATGTTCAGAAGGTTGTGTATGTCAGATGTACAGGATTCATTCTCCAGGAATGTGAAATGTAGAAGGAAAACACCGTTTACCAGAATTTCAAGAGACTTTATGAAATAAATGTGCTATGTGTGTGACAACTCTCAAATCATTACTGTTTATGTTCCTGCCTGAAAAATTTTTGTCTCCAAGATAATCTGGAATGTGTTGATTTTACAGTTTATTTTCAGAATTTTGGAGATTTTTCTTGCCACTCCTCAATGAAAAAAAAA
>NW_023228114.1:0-5966 GCF_002007445.2 Ailuropoda melanoleuca
CCTGCAGGTAAAAGTCTGACATCAGTTTTTGATGTTTGCTGACACCTTCTAAGCCTTTCTCTTCCCCTTCCGCCCCACATGTGGGCAAGTTGACCAGAAAGCCTCTGTGTCTGTTCCTTAGGTGCAGGGGAAATTCAGACCATGCAAGCCTTTTCCCTTGTGTGAACCTGCTCCCAACCCCACCCCCTGATCATAATAATAACCCAGACCAGTGTCTTTTCCTTCAGTCTTGACAAAAAGAGTCAAATGTTGGGTGGGGTCCATTCTCTGCAGAATGACCCCATCAGACTTTTCACATGGAGTAGTCACTGGAGGTAGAGACAGCGGTATTCCAGAGGTGGCCTTCTTTTACCTTAAGGTCAGCATCCGATAACCAGAAATCTTCCAGACCCATGGCTTAACACAAGTTTGGTTAGGTAAGCACAGGGGATCTGAAAGCTATTGGTCGGTAGAAATGATGAAAACTATTCTTAGAAGGGATAGGAATATCTCAAAAATACTTGGCCAACCCATATAACTTAAAATTTCACCATTAAAAATGCATTTCTGGGAATTAAAAATGCGTTAAAATGCATTAAATATGAATTTCTGGGAATGCAAGTTGGTACAGCCACTCTGGAAAACAGTGTGGAGGTCCCTTAAAAAGTTAAAAATTGAGCTACCCTATGACCCAGCCATTGCACTACTGGGTGTTTACCCCAAAGATACAGACGTAGTGAAGAGAAGGGCCATATGCACCCCAATGTTCATAGCTGCATTGTCCACAATAGCCAAATCATGGAAGGAGCCGAGATGCCCTTCAACAGATGACTGGATTAAGAAGCTGTGGTCCATATATACAATGGAATATTACTCAGCTATCAGAAAGAACGAATTCTCAACATTTGCTGCAACATGGACGGCACTGGAGGAGATAATGCTAAGTGAAATAAGTCAAGCAGAGAAAGACAATTATCATATGATTTCTCTCATCTATGGAACATAAGAACTAGGATGATCAGGTAGGGAAGAAAGGGATAAAGAAAGGGGGAGTAATCAGAAGGGGGAATGAAACATGAGAGACTATGGACTATGAGAAACAAACTGAGGGCTTCAGAGGGGAGGGGGGTGGGGGAATGGGATAGNGACTGGTGATGGGTAGTAAGGAGGGCACGTATTGCATGGTGCACTGGGTGTTATACGCAACTAATGAAGCATCGAACTTTGCATCGGAATCCGGGGATGTACTGTATGGTGACTAACATAATAATTTTTAAAAATGCATTTCTGAGATGCTCGGGTGGCTCAGTCATTTGGGTGCCTGCCTTTGGCTCAGGTCATGAACCTGAGGTCCTGGGATCGAGCCTCCTGTTGGGCTCCCTGCTTGGTGGGGAGCCTGCTTCTCCCTCCCCCTCTGCTGCTCCCCCTGCTTGTGCATTCTCCATCTCTCTCTCTCTCCCTCAAATAAATAAAAATCTTAAAAAAAATCCAAAAAACTCATTCCTAACATTCATCCTGCTAATTAACTAGCCCCTTCCCCCCCCCCTTCATTTTATTTAGTTGACAGAGTATGTGAGCAAGCACAAGCAGGGGGAGCTGCAGAGGGAGAAGCAGACTCCCCTCTGAGCAAAGAGCCCTATGCGGGACTCGACCCCAGGACCCTGGGATTATGACCTGAGCTGAAGCAGATGCTTAACTGACTGAGCCACCCAGGCATCCCTAGCCCGTTTCCTTATACTTCCTATGTTTTTTTTTTTGAAGATTTTATTTATTTATTTGATAGAGATAGAGACAGCCAGCGAGAGAGGGAGTGGGAGAGGAAGAAGCAGGCTCATAGTGGAGGAGCCTGATGTGGGGCTCGATCCCACAACGCCGGGATCACGCCCTGAGCCGAAGGCAGACGCTTAACCGCTGTGCCACCCAGGCGCCCCTAAAGAGATAATTTTAAACAAAAGAGTACTAAATGGAACACAGTACTCTGAGATTACGTAAGCTAGGTGAGGTCTTCCAAAGCAAGATCAGAAAGCAGAGAGGGCAAGAAGGAAAGATTTACATTTCACTGCAAAACACTGATAAAAATAAGAAAGACACAGCGTATATGTAAAGAATTAAACTACAAAATATAAGATAGCTCCTAAATATATCAAAGGAAAACAGCAAAGTATGAAAAACCATGTTTTATTCTAGAAAAATAATGAAAGTTACAAGTAGGTAGAAAACAAATACAAGGGATTGTCCTTTTCCCCCCAGTAGTCAGAACACAAAGAGATTACCAACTTTTGCTTGGGGGTGGGGAGGGGGGAATCTCATGTGTTGTTCCGAGATGAGGTACTTTGCAGGTTTAGGAGACGCATTGGACAGAATCCCTCCTCAAGTAATGCACCGTCCCTGACCCGGCAATTACAGGTCAAGTGGCCCAAGCCAGAGAAATCCTCAGACATCTGCAGAGAGGCTGGTCTGCTCATAGACAACCACTGTGGCATTCTTTATACCGGTGAAAAATGGTAAAGGTCCCACTCATCTTCATTAAGAGAATGCTCCAGTGAGGATCAAAGCAAGCTGTGTCTGAGTTTATTAACGTGAAAACAATGTCTAGATGTGCTGTGTACGTTTTTTAAATTTGCAGAATAAAATGTTACAACAAACTTCATTATGGAGTTTTTTCTAAAATTTTATAACAATGTGTAAATGCATTTTTATAAAGTTTGAACTGACTCTTGACACAGAACTGACAACAGTGGTTCCCCACTGAGACATGAACCATGGAAGACATGACAGGGAGGGGCGTCCCCTTCCTTTTACATCTCAGGGACTAAACTGCTTCTTTGGTTTTTTTAAAGATTTTATTTATTCGACAGAGATAGAGACAGCCAGCGAGAGAGGGAACACAAGCAGGGGGAGTGGGAGAGGAAGAAGCAGGCCCACAGCGGAAGAGCCTGATGTGGGGCTCGATCCTATAACGCCAGGATCACGCCCTGAGCCGAAGGCAGACGCTTAACCGCTGTGCCACCCAGGCGCCCCTAAACTGCTTCTTTGTTAGGAGTTTAATCAGTCAGTACATCCATACATACATGACTCACTCATTTAATATTGAAATTAAAAAAGATATAATACTTTTAAATACTTAAAATATACTTATTTTAATACTTAAAAATAATGGTGGAACCAGAATTGGCTACAGCATCTCTGATGGCAGAGAGAAAGTTCTATGCTCCGCATCTTGGCTACATTCCCACCATTTTTACTTAAAACATCTAGTGCACAAGAGTTGCTACAGGAACACCGTGGTCTCTGTGGGTTAGATGTGCTGAGAATGATTTTTAAAAACCTCTTACTTTGGCTATTTAGGTTTATTCCATAGTTTAAAGCCAATTATGGAGTAAAACATCCTACTGATAACTATTTCTGAACTTTATTCTAAATAAGTATTTTAGAACCGGAAACACCATGGTTCACTTGTTTAGCTCTGAGTGCATTATAAAGTCAGGCAGAGCTGATTTCCTCTTATTGAGCTTGTTTTCCAGAATTTTCCAACTATTCCTGCATATTAATACATGACTTCCATGTGTGGCTTCTTTGATCCTGGTCTACAGAGAGCTGACCGTGCATTCAGACGTGGCCCCTAAAACAGTCCCTGCTGCCCAACCACACTGACACCACGGGGACCACACCCATCTCCAATTCACACCTGGTGTGAAGCCCATCACGGTGCACCCAGGGGGCCTCCTCACGGGCTCCACACCGAGTCAGGAGGAGATGGAATCTAAGTGGAAGGAGAGGGACGTGCGAAGGCCTGGGGGAGTGTGGACAGACGCCGCTCAGGCAGGACACTTCAGAGTCAGAGAAGATCAGTGAGGCCACCAAGGGCACCACAGGAATGAGACAAAATCAACCGAGAATGTGACTGTACCTGACAAACCGCCATTCCTGACTCCTTCCTTCCCTCTTCCTCCTCTGCCAGGCTTTTCCCTCCTCAGACAAGATCGGCCTTGAGAATTCAGTCCTAAGGGTCAAGAATCTGCAGTTTAATGCTTAGAATCAGTCTACATCCTTCCTGTACCCCAAGGTCACACAGGAAGACCTTCATGTGGAAACGACAGTCCTCTGCTGCCCATTGCCACAGGAGGGGGGCTCAGGGGCAGTGAACTCCTCCAGACACCACCAAGTGAGTGTCCCCACCCCTTTCTTCAGAAGTAGCTTCCGCCCTAGTGAAGCTCCCCAACACACACACACACACTGCAGCAGTGGGGACCTGGGCTGGACCCCACACTCCCCTCCAGGTCCCAGACCCGCCCTGATCACACCCCACACAGAGCAGGGCGCCCTCCCCTCTCCCTGGGTCAGGGGCTGCTGTCATCCTCAGAAACGGAGGACCCAGAGCCTTGGGGCTCAATGCTGGATACACATCAGAAGCACCTGGGGCACTTTAACTGGTACTGAGGCTGGGCCCTGTCCCCCCCTGACCACCGGAAGGGGAGTCTCTGGGAGGGGCACAGGAGCTGTATCTGCAATCCAGTGTGAGGCTGGGGGGGGGGCACCTTCCCAGGAGGCCAGCCCAGCACACCTCGCACCTTCTGGCTCTGCTCGCCCTTGGGGCCTTGCAGTCATGAGTATCTAGGCAGTGGAAGGGGAAGGAGCAGAGAGAGATATTCAGAGCAGGCAAAAGGGACCAGAATTGAGGGTGAGGGAGTAGATGGAATGTTAAAGGGAGTAGGGGCGGGGGGACAGAAGCCAGAGAAGGCGCCACTGAGAGATGATATCAGAACAAAGATCCAAGGAAGGAAGAGATTTTGCCACCTGCATGTGAGGAACCACAGACTTCTAGGCAGGACATCCACATAAAGACCCTGGGTAGTGGCATTCTGGGCTCCAGAAAGGGCAGGGAGGCCTGTATGGCTGGAGTAGGGTGAATGGAGGAGACGAGGAGGTAAGATCAGAGAGTACTAAACAAGCAGATCAGAAAGTTCCAAAGCAGATCACAATTCTTCAGGCTTTTCCCCTATACCTCAGAAGACTTTTGGAAACCATGTATTTCCCATATTCATCTAATTTTTATTTCTTTTGTCCTAAGTTAAAACACTAATAAATAGTCTTGCATACTTTGCAAACATGCCAAGGTGTCCACTTTGGCTGCAGGAAATACAGGGTCTCCCTATTACACAGAGGTAGACTGCAGGGGACACTTCTGGAGGAATTTCAGGGTCACTGCTGGACATATTAAGGTGAAGACGCCAGACTGTTGTCCCAGCAGAAACGTCACAGAGACAGCTGGATACAGGGCCCTGGTTTCAGGGGAGAGGTCTGGAGGCCTGGGTGGAGCAGTGAAAGGAGACGTCAGTGTTCAAAGTCATGAGATGGAGCAATGTGGAAAGGCAAGAGGTGGAGACAGGGGGTTCAGGGATTAAGCCTAGGGGTGCTTCTGCAGAGATCAGGGAGTTAGGGGAAACAGGCACAGGGAACAGACACATGAACATGGAGAAGAAAATTAAAACAGGTAACTGGAAGATAGATTTACTTAAAAAAAAAATAGTGTGGAGGCCAAGAGAAAGTGCTTCAGGAAGAGGAAGCCCAGCATGCTGTAGCGAGGACCAGCGTGATAAAAGCAAACCAATTCCAGGACTGAGAAGTAGGGAGGTCCCCAGTGACTCTGACATGGAAAGTCTCAGCGGCATGGTGGATATGAAAGTGAGAACTGGGGGGTGCCTGCGTGGCTCAGCCGGTTAAGTGTCTGCCTTTGGCTCAGGTCATGATCTCAGAGTCCTGGGATCCAGCCCCACGTAGGGCTCCCTGCTCAATGGGAAGTCTGGTTCTCCCTCTCCTTCTCCACTTCCCCCCTGCTCATGCACTCTTCTCTCGCTCTCTCTCAAATAAATAAAATCTTAAAAAAAAAAAGAACTGGAAACAAACTGAGGGCTTCGGGGGGGGAATGGGATAGGCTGGTGATGGATATTAAGGAGGGCACGTATTGCATGGTGCACTGGGTGTTA
>NW_023228114.1:6587-9710 GCF_002007445.2 Ailuropoda melanoleuca
CAACAATGCCTGAAGAGAAGCACTGAATTTTTTTTTTCTGTTAACCATTTCATCCCTGAGGCAAATGGAAATTGCGTTTTTTTGACAATGGTTCAATGTCCTGAGACAGCTGGTGAGCTGGTGGGGGAGGTTAAACTCACTTCCTCCTTTCTCCTCCTCCCTGGACCCCAGGAACCTCTCTCTCCCACTCCGATGTTGTCTCTTGTTCTCTTTGTCCCCTCAACCATCTCACCCTGACACCCTGTGTTGTGACTCCTTCTCAGTGCTCCTTCCTCCCCTCACTTGGCAGCTGAAAGGCAGATAGGGGAGGGGAATGCAGGGTGGAGGGGAGGAGCAGAATTTGCTTAAAATCCACGCACAGCGACCTGCTTTCAGTAGGAAACACTGTCAGTTTCATTAGTTGTTAATATTATTGAACTAATCTGTCATTTGTTTTCTAATTATGTGTCACCAGGCATCACAGTGGCAGCTGAGGTGACTGGTAGTGAACAATTTTCCTCCTTGAATCCTTTTTTCTTTTAAAAACAGTAACAGCCAGAAATGATTAGCAATAAATTAAACCTAGGTAATATTTTTTCCTCCCCGCCCCCCACTCTTTCACTCCTCCTCCTCCCATATTTATAGCACCTCCAGGATCTTGATCACCTCCTGGCCCAGCAGCCCACTCCCAGGGTAAGACCCTGACTGGGTCAAACTTGGGACAGCCATACTTCTGAAGTCTCCAACTTGACTGAGACCTCAACTTCCCATTATTTTCCATCATGATTCTGTGGGCTTGGAATTCGGGGAAGGCTCAGCGGCTCCACATTGCATGGACTGGGTCACCCGGTGCTCAGGTAATCCTGAGGGTCCAAGCTGGCTTTGCTCACATGCCTGGCCCCTTGATGGCAGCAGGTGGCTGAACACTGGGCTCAACTGGGCACCTCCTTCTGTGTTGCCTCTGCCTCTCCACGTGGTCCCACCAGCAGGGCAGTTGAACTTCTTTACATGGTGGCTCAGGGCTCCAAGAGTGAATATTGCAAAGACCAGAAGTGGAAGCTGCCTCTGTCTAAAGGTGTGACCTAGCAGCTTTCATAGCATCATTTCTACCACATCTATTGGGTGGTGTGGTCAGGGTCAACCCAAAGTCCATCTACTCCTCACTTGAGCTGCTGGGTGCAGCCCAGAAAAATTACACATTCCTACAAAGTGGACCCTCTGAAACAAGTGGGATTCAGATCTCAGTAGGGTCCTCAAAGCTGCCTGGTCAGCCTTCTCTTCCTACAGTAGTTCTCAGAAATGTTCACTCTTGCCCAGAATACTGAATCTAGTTGTTTCTCTCCAGAGATCTCATTTGATCTAATTCTTGGGCGGCCTTGCCTTCTATTTCTCAGAGGCCGCACAAAGTTCTGATGCCTGCACACATCTACTTCAAACTCCTCTCCATCAGACATCTCCTCCCTCCTTTCAAATCGGTCCTCCCGGCATGCTTCAGTCCACTCTGTTCCTCAGGGACTGACCGCTGTTAATCGTTCCTTTTCTGGATCTGTTCTCTCAACCTGTAAACATGCTCCATCTCACCAGGGCAATAATAGCAATATGGTTTTTCAATCATGGCAATATGGTCTGTATGTATAGAATACAGTTGCCCATTCTCCTCTTGTTTTTCGTCATCTTTATTGCTCCTTGCAGTCAGACTTGTGGACCTCCCTGACCTCCCCTTGGTGGAGGCTATCGGGACTCCTGATCATGCTACCCAAAACTCTGTTTTTAGTCCTTCTCTTGCTTACTTTCTCTGCACATTAACCACTCTTTCCCTCTCCACCTGTTTCTTCAGCTGCTACTCTTCGACCAGCTCTTATTTCTTGTATCCTTCTGTTTCTATGCAGAATCACTTTAAGATTTTCTTTCTAGATTTCTTTTTCCCAAATGTTAATGTTCCCTGGAAGTCTGTCCTTAGGTCTTGACCCTTGCTGTTTATAGTTTTTCTGTGGTGGCAGTTCATGGGCATATCAGTTGCTGCCTGCTCTAAACATCCCCCAGCAGATCTGGCCCCAATCCCTTTCCTGAGCAACAAGTATTCATTCGTACATACGTGTGCACGTGTAGATTTGCTTCCTCGGCATTCCGACCTGGAGGTCTCCAGAAAACTCAAACTTCACCTATCTGAAGGTGGGACCCATTTTTCAACCTGCTTCATTTCCCCATTGTTTCAAGCCTGCAATTGCTGTACTCCTCCTTTTTATTTCCATGTTCATTTCCGTCACTAATGTAGATGCCCTAAGTATCTCTCATCTTGCCTTGATGGCCCTCATATCCATCCTTATTATCTTGTCAGCATGAGGGCAACCAGTTAGCTGTGTTCCTTCTTTTTACCTCCTCTACCCTTCTTGTGTTACCACACAGCTGCCAAAGACATGCTTTCAAGATGCAAAATTCAAATAAATCCCTGCTGTACTCAAAGTCCTTCAATGGCTCCCACCATCTAGAGATGAAAAGCCACCCTTTAAGCTTGCCCTAGGATGTACTTTCTGCCTCCCAGCTTTTTCTCCAGGCTGCTCCTCATGCCCTGTGTTCCAGCCCAATGCTGGTTTATGCATTCATGCCTTGGCCTGTGATTGGTTTTTCTGCCTGGAATCCTTCCCTTCCTCTTTCATTAGGCAATTCCTTCAGCTACTCTACTCTCTACTTACGGGTGAGATACTTTAGATCTTGTGCCTTGGGAAACATTTGGTAATGGCTGGAGAAATTCTTGGTTGTCACAAGTCTGGGTGCTCCTGGCCGGGAATGCTGGTAAACATCCTCTAATACACAGGCTAGGCCCCTTCCTTCCCCCCACAACAAAGAATGAGCTGGCTTAAAATGCCAATAGTGCTGAGACAGAGAAACCACTTCAAGTTCTCATTTTGCTACTACTCCTTCCTGTTTACCTGTTAGATATTTTCCACATGGCATTTTACTTATTTTAACCATGTTTCTCCCCTTTAGATGATAGGAACTGGAGGACAAGATTTTNTATAGGAACTGGAGGACAAGATTTTCTATCCTGGCAGACAGAATATCTTTAGCATTATTTTTTTTTAAATAGCTTGTGTTGATGTTATTTATAAGTTTCTCGTGCCTACTAGCCTGGCTTGTTCTTGA
>NW_023228115.1:0-808 GCF_002007445.2 Ailuropoda melanoleuca
AAATGGGAAAAAGAACACATAGGTCGTGGTGAGGCTAGTGAGCTCTGCACAGAGCAAGTATGAGCTGTAAATACGTGTTACTTATCAGCAGCGTTGAGCTGGGCTTCTGCCTTGCAGCTTCGAGGGTCCTTACTGCTTCATGGTGCCAGCGGTGGGACTGTTTCCTAGGGCTGGCGTGGAGGAAGGCTGGACAATTGGCCCTGCCCAGCAGAACTATCCGCCACACTGGATACTACGGCTACCAGCCCCCTCTCTGCTCCAGCACAGTCCCTCGGGCCCCTCTACCATAGCGTGAGCCAGTTCTGACCAGGCTGTGTGTCCTGAGGACTGGAACTAGGTGCCCTGGGCATTCGGGGACCTGGTGAGCCTGGTGTGCCCAGGGTCCAGGCCACATCCTCTTTCTCCCGGACCCCTTGTCACTGACCCGCTGTCCTGGCTGTCCCTGCAGTGCCCTATACAACCAGCACCTGCTTTGGTCCGCCTGGGGCAGCCTCAACCCCAGCAATGGATTCTGTTTATCCAAACTAGGCTAGATGCAATCAGCCGGATCTTCTGGAACTTGCAAAAACCTGACACCTGCCTACGAAAGGAAATCCCCAGTGTGGCCCAAACCAAGAGCATGACACAGTCAGTTACTGCAACAGTCACTATGTCTCGAACACAGGACAGGGTTCCATGACCACAGAGGGGTGACACGTAGCTGAGTCCTGGCCAGGTCTCCCTCATTCAGCCAGGGCCCTCCACCTGCACAGGCTGCTGCCATTAGACAGAAATAAGCCCCGACAGGGGGAGCTCTTCCCCTCTGGTT
>NW_023228117.1:0-808 GCF_002007445.2 Ailuropoda melanoleuca
TATAGATAGAGGTTTTCATTTGTCCTGGGTATGTACATAGGAGTAAAATTGCTGGGACATAGGGTAACTCTATGTTTAAAATTTTCAAGGACTGACAGGATCATTTCCAAAATAGCTATATCACTTTACATTTCCAACAGCAATAAAGAGAGTCCCAATTTCTCTACATGCTTGCCAATGCTTATTATTTTTTGTCTTTTTGATTGCAGCTTGTTAGTAAGTTCAATTTTTAGTGGGTTCCCTAGGAGTTTCTATATACAATATTATGTCATTTGCAAAGAGAAATGCTTCTTCCTTTCCAATCTGGATGCCTTTTATTTCCTTTGTGGCCGAATTCCCCTGGCTAGAACCTATGATAAGTATTGATTAGTAGTGGTGGGAGCAAACCTCCTTATCTTGTTCCTGATCCTAGTGGGAAAGCATTCAGGCTTTCAACACGAATGTTAATTTGGGGTTTATTCAAGATATCCTTAATCAGAGTAAGGAACTTACCTTCTGTATCTACTGTACTCAGTGTTTTATGAGAGAATGTTATGTTTTATCAAATGCTTTTTTCCCATATATTAAGATGACCATGCAGTTTCTGTCCTTTTTTCTATTTATTTGTTGATTTTATGTTAAACCAGTCTTGCATTATTGGTCATAGTTTATACTCTTTTTAATTTTCCACTCAAGATCTCATTTATACCTACTAAAACCACAGCTTTATACAACTGTGATGTTGATAGCAGATTGCTACTATTTTGAGTGAAATCTTGGGGACAGAGCATTTCTACCAAACTGAGCTCTAAGTTAAATCAAATAGCCA
>NW_023228118.1:0-808 GCF_002007445.2 Ailuropoda melanoleuca
ATATAACTGGAAGAAGTTGCTTAAATGCCAAATTTTAATAGACATCCAAAATTTTCATAGTATGTTTAAAGCTTGGAATTTAAAGTTCACATAGCATTTTGTGTTTCCCTTAACTCACATATTTACACAGTATTTCTCCAGTGCTTTTATTTGAGAATTATGAAGTTATTCTATAGCCAGACAGAATTCTAGATAAAAATTATATTGCAGAGGTCCAACATATTTAGTATTCAGAAACATTGCTTTTGTTGCCCTAGCTAGTTGTTTTTATAGGACCAGCTTTTGGTGGTTTGTAATACTTGTGACTGACGATTCCCTTATGACATTTTGAAATAAGAACTGTATTATAAGTTACCCTCATTTCACAGTTGAAAAAATTCATCCACATGAGCAAGACGGTCTAGGGTGGTAGTTAAGAGCAGGGACTCTGGGGCCAGGCTGCGGGGGTATAAACCCTGACTCTGCCTCTAACCAGTTGTGTGTGAATCTTGGGCAAATTATTTTTTCTTATCTGTGCCCCCATTTCCCTACCTGGTAAATGGGGATAAGTATAGAGAATTCACCTCCTAGTGTATTGGCAGGATTAAATGGGTTAACATATGTAAAATGCGTGTACTTTTGTCATCATTTCTACTGCTATAATGTGTGTTAATGACATGTGTTGTATATTAGAACTGTTTTGATTGTGCCTCAAGGGCTATTCTTAAGAGGAACAACATTTTGGTGGGGGGGGCTGTTGGATTCATACCAAGGTATTAGAAATTTCTGATACTTTCTTTAAACTTGAGTAAAGGAAGGAAAAAAAAAA
>NW_023228119.1:0-808 GCF_002007445.2 Ailuropoda melanoleuca
TTTTTTTCTCCTTCGGTTTTTGGCCCTCTAAACATTTGTACGAGGCCCTGGAGGAGTCACACTACTCACACCATCAACTTTTGCCTCGTTTTTTCCCATCTGGCATAGGAAAAACCAGGGGCCCGAGGAAATTACATACTCCTGGTCCCATCCGGCTGTGACAGGGGTAGAGTCATTTGCTGTCTCTGGGTCCAGCCACTCTTTAAGCCATACTTCCTGTCATGGGGGAGGCAGGGGCATGCCTTGGGTGAAGTGTCGTGGCCACGTCCCCTGGTGCCACTGGTTGTCGAGCAACGTTAGCTTATTTTGACAAAGGTGATGGGCTGCTCCCCAATGCAAGCAGGTTTCTGATGGACAAAGAACAGGGTTAGGATCCTGAGGAGGTTAGCTCATGTGCTTGCTAGAATCTAGCTTTCCGTTATTCCTGTCGACTGCCACCACCAGACGCAACAACAAATCCCAGTGTTTATCTAGGATGCAACAAAAATCTCAGAATAGTTCTTTTTAGGCAAAATGGATTTCCTCTATTCTAACTTACAACAAGGCCTTTGCAAAGTTGGACCACAATGATGATTCTGCATTAAGAACTAAATCAGTGCAACCAGACCAGCCAAGCACACGAACAACAAAAAATTAATCTGCTTCAACTTTATTTTATTGGATCATCTGAGCACATTCCTAATTGATTTCACATTCCCTGGGCTTAGCGTTACTCTGACTGATAATTAATTTTTTTAAGTCTTTATGTGGCTGCATCTGAGAAAGCCCATTTAAGAATTGCCCCAATGGTGGGATAAAGGGGGGGGGG
>NW_023228120.1:0-808 GCF_002007445.2 Ailuropoda melanoleuca
GAGAGAGACAGCCAGTGAGAGAGGGAACACAAGCAGGGGGAGTGGGAGAGAAAGAAGCAGGCTCCCAGCAGGAGAACCCAATGTGGGGCTCGATCCCAGAACTTAGGGATCACGCCCTGAGCCAAAGGCAGACACTTAACGACTGAGCCACCCAGGCGCCCCTGTATAACAAGTCTTGAAAGCAGTAAAAATAATTCCTCTCACTTCACTTTTCCTTTTCAAAATTGTTTTAGCTATTCTGATTCTTTTGCCTTTCCGTATAAATTTTAGAATAATTTTGTCTGTAACTGCAAAAAACTTGCTAAGATTGTTATGGGAATTGTGTTAAACTGTATATCAATTTGATGAAAATTGACTTCATTGACTATGTTGAATTTTCTAATCCATGAACATGGTATGTCTCTCCATTTATTTAAAAAACTCAAAAAAAAAAACCAAAACCTTTTAAAAATTTCTCTCATCAGTGTTGTGCCATTTTAAGCATAGAGGTCCTATACAGGTTTTGTTAGATTTATACCTAATTATTTAATTTTCTTGATGATTATAAATACCATAGTATTTTGAATTTCTATGGCCACATGTTTGTAGCTAGTAGATACAAAATAATTACTTTTTGTATGTTTATCTTGTATCCTATGACCTTGCTGATCTTACAGAGTAGTTCTAAGAGTTTGGGGGGTTTTTTTGTTTGTTTGTTTGTTTTTTAAGATTCTTTGAGATTTTCTAAATGAACTATATCTCATCTAAAAATGGGATGTTCTTATTTCTTTGTTTCCAATCTGTATGCCTTTTACTTCCTCCCCCCCCC
>NW_023228122.1:0-808 GCF_002007445.2 Ailuropoda melanoleuca
ATCCGAGAGGTTTTTCCTACCACCCTATCTCAAATTACCACTTCAGTCACTGTCAGCACACAATGGTTTGATGTCTTCACACTAAGTATTAAAATCTAGAATAATGTGTCTCTTTACCTGTTTATTGTCTGCTCCCACCACTGCACTGTAAGTTCTATGAGAGGAGGAAGCTCATCTGAAAGTATCACCAAGTGATATCCCCCGTGCCCAGCCCATAGTACTCACTCAATATAAAGTTGTTCTTTAATTACAAGATTGCTGTAATTTTGCACACTCACTGTCCCTGTTTACCCATCATGCATGCACTTCGGATCCTCGTATTAGCTTCCGTCCCATCATCCCACTGAAACCACTATTACAGAGTTTAACATCAACTTGTGAATAGCCAGTATAATCCTCAAGTTGCTTTTTATTTTATGTGTCCTCTCTAGAAGTATCTGGCATTATCTTGATATCCTCTTTTGCTGTAAAGCCTCTGGTTACCTGAGATACAGTTCTGATTCTCCTCCTTCCCTCCTCTTGGGGCAGTCCTTCTTGTTCTGTTTTTCGGCCTCAGCGTCCACCCCTAAAATGTTGAAGCCATGAGGATTTCTTCTACAGCCCCGTGTCCTCTCATGTGATTTCATTCATACTCACAGCCTTGAGAGCCACCTTTCTCCAGTGACTCCAGATGACTGCTGTGTCACTGCAGAGACACCTGGGACTCCATGTGTCTGCCCCTGAATTCCTCTTTCCACTCTCTCAGCCCCAAAGACCTCATCCAACCTTGTCAGTAAGTCCGCCACTGGGTGTGAATTGGTGCAACCAC
>NW_023228123.1:0-808 GCF_002007445.2 Ailuropoda melanoleuca
TGCTGGGCCCAAAAAATCTAAAGCTTTCAAGCACATCAGAATAAATGCAAGATACAATCGCACCCCTCAATCATTCTAGATTATGAAGCCCCATTGATGTCCCTGATACAATTTTATAAGGAGTTTAATAAAAGGAAAAGGAAGCGCTTTTGGTGGAAGCAGGTGCAATGAAAGCGAGAATCCTGGAGCAGCAACAAAGGAGATCATAATGTTCCTGGATATCCCTGGAGCTCAGATTCCCAGAGATCCTGTCTAGTTTCTGCATTCACTAGATGGTGCTGAAAGTGGCTTCCTTTCCCAGTCCCTGCATCTTCAGGCATTAGAGGCGCTGGATGACATCAGCAGGACCTTCTCTCGGTGGAGTGTAGCCGTCTTTTACTGGACGCTTGTTTCTGAAAAAGGCATACCAAACTCCGAAAGCAGCCAGCCCCACAGCGAGCACAACTGCAAGGACCACTCCAGCAATGAGCCCAATGCTAGGTCCTGGAGACTTCTCCTTGTACACCACTGTCACAATCTCAGGCAGGCTGCTGTGCTCCACTTGACATTCGTACATGTTCTTTTCATCTCCCTCCTGAACTTCCACCGTCGCCTTGATCTGATAGGTTCCGTCAGGATTGGGAAGGAGCTGACTCCACTCCAAGGGCATCTCCACGCCACTCCTGATCCATTTCACCTCGATTTCTCGGGGGTAGAATCCATATGCGTAGCAGGTCAGGAGGGTGCGGTCGCCAGATTTCCTTCTGGAAACCATTGTTCCAGGGGGGACTCTCCTGAGCAGGGTCTCCTCCCCATATTGCAGGTATTT
>NW_023228124.1:0-1033 GCF_002007445.2 Ailuropoda melanoleuca
TTCAGGTGGTTTACAAGCCCTTAACACTAAGAAAAAGCAGAGATGAACTTTTTTGAATGGGAACCCAGTGCTCGCCCGGCTCAGCTCTGGCTGACGCTCGCTCCTAACGCGGAGGCAGGGACCGCGGGCTCAGTGCCGGGCATCCTGGGCNCGGAGGCAGGGACCGCGGGCTCAGTGCTCGGCATCCTGGGCCCAGGGCAGGGGCTGGTGTCCGCGTGATTCCCGCGGAGAGCTCTCCTGCTGGGCTAGAGCTGGGTGGAGCAGAGGTCAAGCTGCTGAGGTTCCCGGCTGGACTCAGCTTCTGGAGGGGCACCTCCCTACTACTCTGGCTCTAGGCGCAGTGGCACTTGCCGGTAGGTGTCCCAGCCAGTGGGGAGTAGCAGATCGGGTCACGCCGGTGCCCAGGGCTTGCTGGACTTCAGAACTGAGGGCGTCCACAGGCGTGAGTCAGTCCCAGTGACAAGAACAGAGGTTCCTGTAAAAGGGAGGCCCCCCCAGACCACCAACAGGCTTGGGGAGGCGGCCGTCATCACCGACAGCAGTGAAATGACCCAAAATATTTAGGATGTTTCTGGACCCGAAGCCCCTATTCTATGTGTTCTTATTGAAGCCTTTAAACAATTATAAAATATGGCACATACAAAAGCAGAATAATATAATTAATCTCTATGTACTCCTTACCCGGCTTAGACACATCTTGGTATTTTCTTATATTTGCATCAGCTCTTTTGTTCTTTAAGAAATGAGGCATTAAGAGGCGCCTGGGTGGCTGGGTCTGTTAAGCCTCTGCTTTCTGCTTGGGTCATGATCTCAGGGCCCTGGAATCAAGCCCCACATTGGGCTCTCTGCTCAGTGGGGAGCCTGCTTCTCCCTGTCTCTTTGCAACTCCNGCTCTCTTTGCAACTCCCCCTGCTTGTGTGCTCTCTCTCTTTCCGTCAAAGAAATAAATAAATAATCTTAAAAAAAAAAAAGAAAAGAAAGAAGGCGTTAAGTATACACTTGAGTGTCTCTGTGTAACCTCCCTAATTCCATT
>NW_023228125.1:0-696 GCF_002007445.2 Ailuropoda melanoleuca
AATTCAGATTCTGCTACAGACCACTGCACGTTCAGCATGTGCTCATGGACTCCACTCTTACGTGGTGGGAGCAGAGGTCATCAGGCTACAAAGAAAAGGGTTCCAGGTTAGAAATGGGGAAGAGGTGGAAAAATCAAAATGGAACATGAATTTGCAAGGGCTGGAGGAATAATAGCAGATGGATTTCAGCAAAAGAAGATTTCCTGGGAATTATCTGGTAAGGACCCAAAGTGGATGTTCGAGAAGAACACTGGGAGCAGTGATAGCAGCCATGCCAATACTGTTCTTGAGGGCAGGTCCAGGTCCCCTCCTTCCCACTGGAGGTGACCTTGCATTAACTGCCCAGCCTGATGGTTCAAGGTCTGAGTCATCAACCACAGTAACAAAAAGGCTTCGTGAAAATAAGAGGGGTGAAATCTTTGATGTCTGCACTTTTGTTATCAAACCAATCTCAGGGGTCCAGTGTAATAGCAACTAGCCAGACCCTCCAAAGCCCAGATGGCCCAAGCTGTAACCACATGTAGCTACTTTATGACATAAGGAATTGGGCATCAAAACAGTCTGGATGATTGGAGAGATATTCACATAGCAGCTCAAAAAATAAGCGTCAAGTTAGCTCTCACTAATCACTACTTAAGCCCTCCACTTCTGCATTTATGGAACGAGGTAGGGGGTGCTGGCTCCAGTGCTGACAGC
>NW_023228126.1:0-808 GCF_002007445.2 Ailuropoda melanoleuca
GAGAAAAAAGAGTTATTAACAACAATGCATTTATGCTGTTTTTTATATTTGCCTTTGTAGTTACCTTTACTCATGCTCTTTATTTCTTTATGTGGATGCAAACTACCATCTGGGGCCTTTTGTTTCAGCCTGAAGGATTTTTTTGGTGTTACCTGTAGGGCAGGTGTGCTAGTGGCAAATTCTCTTGGTTTTTGTTCACCTGGGAATCTCTCTCTCTCTCTCTTTTTTATATATTTATTTATTTGACAGAGAGAGAGAGACAGCGAGAATGGGAACACAAGCAGGGGGAACAGCAGAGGGAGAAGCAGGCTTCCCACTGAGCAGGGACTCCCATGCGGGGCTCGATCCCAGGACCCTGGGATCATCACCTGAGCCAAAGGCAGACACTTAACGACTGGGCCACCTCACCTGGGAATCTCTTAATTTGTTCTTCATTTTTTAAGGATACCTTTGCTCCTTACGGAACTCGTGGTTGGCAGTCTTATTCCTTAAGCTCTCTGAATATGTCATCCTGCCACCTCTAGCCTCCATGGTTCCTGATGAGAAATAAGCTGTTAATCTTCTTGAGGAGCCCTTGTCCATGAAGAGACTTCTCCCTGCTTTTAACATTCTCTGTCTTTACTGAATTCCATCCATGTCGATGGAAATGTTGTGTAATCATCCTTTCTGATGGCTGAGTAATATTCCATTGTATATTTGGACCACACATCCCATGCTCATGGATTGGAACAATAAACATTGTTAAAATGTCCATGCTACCCAGAGCAATCTACACTTTCAATGCCATCCCGATCAAAATACCAATGCC
>NW_023228127.1:0-808 GCF_002007445.2 Ailuropoda melanoleuca
GAGAGAGGGAACACAAGCAGGGGAAGTGGGAGAGGAAGAAGCAGGCTCCCAGAGAGGCAGGGAGCCCGATGTGGGGCTCCATCCCAGGACCCTGGGATCACGCCCTGAGCAGAAGGCAGACGCTTAATGACTGAGCCACCCAGGCGCCCCTATTATTTGCAATTTTTGAAATGCAAAAGAAACATATCATCCATTGATTACTGAAATCTACGTTTTACAGACACTATGTAACATGTTTTAATGAGCATACATTCTATTGAATATTCAAAACAACCTTATAATGCCATTTCTGTTAGTCCCTTTCTTAAGGTCAGAAACTGAGACCCAAAGCTTTTAAAATAACTAGCTCAAAGTCACACATCTAAAAAAGGAACACGCTGACAGTTTCCTCTAGAACATGTTACAATATCTATATTAAATTTTTTACGCTACTTTAACAATAATTTCAAATATTATGCTACTTTTAGTATGATTTTAATATGAATATGGTACATTGAGTCTCATAAAAATTGTCATAAAGCACTCAAATGGGACTCTAATCCATTTCTTAAGTGCACCAGGAATGTCTGGATGCTTAAGGAGATCACTAAGCTGCGTAGTGTTTCCTGAAAAACAAGAGGGAATTCATACATAACAACAAATGGAATTGACATAATAGAAAATAAGACAAATGGTAACATATTTTTGGTATTTCTGGAATGAAATTAATGCAGAATTATTAATGAAATTTACTTTTATGTAATTTTACCATTGAACAGACTTATTAAGATTAGTTGATAAGTTGACAAAAACTTAAAAACCTGTCACA
>NW_023228128.1:0-808 GCF_002007445.2 Ailuropoda melanoleuca
GTATTGGGGAATGGCCATCTAGAGATCTGTTGCTGAGATCGAGGACTTAAATGCCTACGAGGACCAGGCAAGTGATGGTAATGAGTAAGACAGGCCAGAAATTACTGTTTTACAATTCCCATTCTTCTAGAAATATGTGCTTTTTTAAGTCTGCTTTTTAATTTTCCCATTTTTGATAGAAACATGGGTAGAGGGAAATATTATAAGAAATTTTTTAAGTACTCCTTAAGCATAGTTTAAGAGTAATAATAATGAGAATATAAATTGTTGTTTAATTAAAAACACAATATCAACAACCATCACACCATGCAAGCCAAATTTAGTCCTTAAAAAAAAAAAAGGTACTGGTTTTAAGACATCTGGTCTACCATGGATGTAAAGCCTGCTCTGCCATGTGCACTTTATTTCAAGAGTCTACCTATCACAAGCCCAAACCGAGAATAGGAATGAAGGCAAAAAGAAACACATAAAATTTCTAATGCAGTTTTTCTATTACTGTATTCAACAAAGACATAAAAGGACCTTGGAAAAAAAGAACTTTTACAGCATGCATTTTTAGGACAGTATTATAGTGAGGTTCTGGTACATTTCACATGCAATGAGCCCTTTCCTTCAACTGGACAATAGGGTGGCATAAGCCAGTACAGGAAATTCTTCATGGAGTGTTATGGAATTGAGAAATTTGGATTAATTTTCTTTATGTGCAATAGAGAGCTAGGGGAGACAGGTGTAACTTTGCCCAGGAATGGAAGTGAAGGTTTTCCATTGTTGCTGTTGTTTTGTTCCGTTCTTTGAAAACTTTTTTTTT
>NW_023228130.1:0-809 GCF_002007445.2 Ailuropoda melanoleuca
AAAAAAAAAAAGAGGATATCAAATCAAATTACAGACATAGAGATTTGTTTCCAAACCATATTTTTATTAAAGAGCTCATATCCTGAATATATAAAGAGCACTCTGAGCCCAACAATAAGCATACAAACAATTGGAAAATGGGAGGATATACAATGGCAAATAAGTGTACGAGAAGATGGTCCACACGATGAGCCATGAGGGAAATGCAAATTAAAACCACAATGAAATGGTCACTACACACCTACCAGAATTACTAAAATTAAAATAAAGAAACAATACTACACAGCCAAATTCTGGCAAGGATGCTGAGAAATTCTTCCATCCATACATTGCTTCTGGAAGAGTAAAAAGGTACAGCCAATCTGTAAAAGATGGGCAGATTCTTATAGATTTATGTATGTAATTACCAGATGGCACAACTTGGAAATTGTATTTCTGGGCATTTGTCCCAGATAAATGAAATCTTATGTTCACACAAAAATCCACACATGCATGTTCATAGTCGTTTTATTTGTAATAGCTCAATAATGGAAACAGCCCAAATGTCCTTCAATGGGTGAATGGTTAATCAAACATTGATACAAACCAACTATAGGAATCTACTCAGCAATTAAAAGGAACAAACATAATACACGCAACAGCTTGGACAAATCTATGGGGAATAATGCTGACTGAAAGAAGCCAGTCCCCAAAGGTTACATATTGCATGATTATAGCATTTTAAAAACAATAACATTTTGGAAACGGGAACAGATTAGTGTTCGTTAGGATTAGGAATGAGGCAGAAGAGAGGCGTAAGGTTATCAAGG
>NW_023228131.1:0-809 GCF_002007445.2 Ailuropoda melanoleuca
AAATCTTTAAAAAAGATTCACTTATATCTTATAAAATATTTTTATAAATATAAAATTGTGTGCAATTCCCGCGTGCATGACCATTAGTTGCTAATGGAAAAAACTGGGATTATGCTTCATATTTCAAGCATGCCATGTTTAGACTATGCATAAAAAAGAATTAGGAATGATATTATTTAATATTGCAAGCTGTTCTTTGGCTGCTATATGTAACTATTGCAAAGACTGCAGTAACGAGTGAGTACTTACAGGTCTGTAAACCAGAACTTAAAGAAAGCAAGAAAACACATGCTAATCACTCCTGGGAAAAGATACTTCATTATGCAAGAATCTATAACATTGATGATATGCGAGAAGTAGGATTTGACAAGCTGATTAATTTGTCTCTTCCCTTACCTAAGTGCTTCCACAGCTCAAATTTTCCTCACACTCCCAAGCAATGTCCTTCTGGATGTTGGCAGAACAACCCCACGCTTCCTCACGATATTGGAGAAACTCACCAGTTGTTTTTAGAACAGAAGGCATGAGACGCAGAGAAACATTTCCTGTGGCCGACCTGGTGTAAGTCACCAGCGTGGCCTCCAGTGCTGGGGCTGCTCTGTGTCAGCCGTGAGTACCCGATCCCTTAGGTTCTATATATTTACCTTTGCAATGTGTGCTTGTGACTTCCACAGTCTAACCCATGAGGTCTGAGGTAGGAGGCTCCCTTGACCAGGCCTAAGGGCTGTCCTGAGCTCAATAAAATATTCCACACGACTTTTGCGTACAATCCATATATGTAAGATAGACATAGCTTTCCCTGACCAGTA
>NW_023228132.1:0-809 GCF_002007445.2 Ailuropoda melanoleuca
AATAACATGTTAGTGCAGCTCAATTGGAAAACCTGCTTTGAACATCAAGGTCAAAACCTGTGAAACAATAAAAGGCATGTGGCTAATTCTGGTGCCTGAGGAGCAAAAAGGCCTCTTTCCAGTCCATATCACCTGAATGCTCCCTGATCGGTCTCCACGTCTACCCTTTGTAAGCCAGTCTTTTAGATTTGAAACCAAGCCCCAAGTTCAAGCTAAGGAGAATTAAATCCACCTGCTCTGAGAAGCACAAATTCCTGAACATGAGCGGCCTGCATGAAATAATTGGTGGGACCTGGACGGAGAAACACTGGCCTTTTGGTGGGAATCCACATTCAGTTTCCCAGCCCCCTGAATGCTTGCTCTGTAGGCTGCCCGATGACACAGATAAGTGCAGTGCACTAATCAACCGTGCAAGCGAGAAGCTCTGACCCAGGGAGCCTCAAAGGAAACAAATTACATCTCTTTGGGAGCAAGGCTCAGTGAATCGGGCAGGGGGTATTGGAGGCTGAATTTGAGCTGAGGGGAGGGGTGGAGTGCTGAAAATTTGTGAGAAGGGGAAACAAAAACGACTGGAAGTGATAAGGAGCTGAAGAGAACCCAAGTTCACTGGGAATTGCCTGTCAATCTCACCAATTATACTTATAGAAAATGTATCTTCACCTGAAAACAAAAAATAACCCAAACTCTAGGGCAGTCCTCAAGATTCCTCCAGAAAGCTAATGATTTATGTCCCACTGAGGAATAAAACTGTCAACAGAGGATAACATTTTTTCCCCGCATTATGGAAGTGGGTTGGGACTGTTGCAAAG
>NW_023228133.1:0-809 GCF_002007445.2 Ailuropoda melanoleuca
GCTCAACCGCTGTGCCACCCAGGCGCCCCTACATCAAGGAACTTACTACCTATGTTTTCTTTTAAAAGTTTTATGGTTTCAGGTTTTATATTCAAGTCTTTAATCCATTTTGTGTTCATTTTTGTGTATGGTATAAAATGCTGGTCCATTTTATTCTTTCACATATGGCTGTTTAAGTTTTTCCACCATCATTTACTGAAGGAACTCCTTTCCCCATTGTATATTCTTGTGTTCTTCATGAATTAATTAATTAATTATTCCTGGGCTATGTATTCTGTTGTAAGTATCTGTTTTTATGTTGGTATGATACTGTTTTAATTACCATAGCTTCGCAACATACTTTGGAATCAGGGAGTATGATACTTCTTGTTTTGTTCTTTTTTCTAACGATTGCTTTGGTTGTTTGAGGTCTTTTGTGATTCCATACAAATTTTAGGATTGTTTGTTCTGTTTCTATGAAAAGTACTATTGGAACTTTGATAGGGATTGCATTAAATCTGCAGATTAATTTGGGTAGTGTAGATATTTTAACAATATTAATTCTTCCAATGCATAAGCATGAAATATATTCCTATTTATATATGCCTTCAATTTCTTTCATTGCTGTCTTGTAATTTCAATATATGGTAGTTCTTCCTTATCTTCAAGGAATATATTCCAAGACTCCCAGTGGATGCTTGAAACCATGGATAGTACCAAACCCTATATATATTTTACACTTTTCCCTATACATACATATCTATGATAAAGTTTAATTTATAAGTTATACATAGTAAGAGGTTAACAATAATAACTAATAATAAAAAAGA
>NW_023228134.1:0-809 GCF_002007445.2 Ailuropoda melanoleuca
TTTTTTTTTTTAAATCAAATCATCAGCCTCGCCCAGATAAAAGGGATGGAAAAATAGACTCTACCTCTTAAAGTGAGGATCTACAAAGTCACATTGCTGGGGTTGTAGAACAATTAGGACCATTGTTTTGCAATCAAGCTGCCATAACAATAAAACACTGAGTCTGAACATCAAGTGGGAATGGGTGAGAACTGATGTTATCTAGATCCAATCACATAGGTTGCCTTACCAATATCAATTTCCCACCATTCTATTTTATAACAGGATTTGTATTTCCTTCTGAGTAGCCATCTTTCTCTTTTGTGTAGAAGCTTTGTGGTTTGGGGAAATTGACTCTACCCTCTGCTCAAGGGCACAAATCAATAAATTTAATCACATTCCTTCAGTCTACAATGATTGCTTAGGGAATCAGTCCTAAGCAAACAGGGGACTTCCTTAGCCACGACTGGCTCAGAAATAGTCCAATCAAGGTAAAGTGCTGGATTTTGATCAATGATTGAGGATGGAGTAAGCATGTAGTCCCTGTTTCTGCTTTGAACCACAGATAAGCTAGCCTGAGGATGAAGCTGACACACAAGAAGAGGGAAGTTGCTAAAAAATCACAAAGAAATAGAATGAAAGTCAAAGTTAAACTTCTAAATTTCCTTTAGCCTTTGACCTGCTTGGTAACTTGAGTCAACAAATCACCACCTTGAGTTGGGTTTCCTAATACCTATGAAAGCATCCAAATGTGACACATTTTCATACCTTTTTCTATCTCGTTAGACTTCTTGAAGTAGGTACCAGGTTTAATTTATCTATAGTTTGAG
>NW_023228135.1:0-809 GCF_002007445.2 Ailuropoda melanoleuca
AAAAAAAAAAATCATAAATGTTCGGTTGTTTTCATTATACAGACAGAAAAACCAAGTCACCAATGAATTAAAATTGTTCGTCACAGATCTCATAGTAAATCAGTTGCAGAGCAGGAAACCGAATTGAGAGTGTCTTGTGCCTTAGATAAGAATTCTTGTCTCCAGAACAGACTTTCTCTCTGTAGCAGTAATGAACTGCTTCACTGCTTCCTAATGTACCATGTGCCATCGTCAACTTGTCCTTCTAGGATGCTTAAGGCACCAGGTCACTGTGTCACAATGCAGTGTCAAAATGTCACAATAATATCAGCTGGGTGATGACAACAGGGATGAAAGCCAAGGGCTACAGAAACATAACACTTTTGCCATGCAGCATGTAGATGGCATTATTTTCTGTACCGATATTCAAAAAGGTGCTTGGAAATAACATAGAAACTAAAAAATAAAAATAAATGTTTGCTCCCCTGGTAAAGTGGTGACTCATCATCTACTTGCTGGCCTCAGCTCTTCATCAGGCATTCATATTTGATTTATAGTTTGAAAACTATAAAATAAGGAAAAGGCTACATTTACATTAATATTGTAATTGTGCAGGTAACTGTACCATAATCATGACTCTTACCTTCTACTTTGTAAGAGTACAAATGATCAGATGTATAATACATATGCATATATGTGATATACGTATATTGCACGTATATGTGATATACGTGCAAGATAAGTACCATTTGTGTACTTCTGTAGGAAAGAGTGTGTAATCCCACCACTGATAAAGCCCACCATTAGCTCCAATAATTGATTTGCAACTC
>NW_023228136.1:0-6677 GCF_002007445.2 Ailuropoda melanoleuca
GCGTCTACAGAGATCCCAACCCTGCCCACCAACGGAAAGTGGCCTCGGTGGTCACATACGTGGGACATCTGTGGGCACGCGGAGCAGCCGACCTTGGTAGCGTCGTCAGTGTGAGACCCCCAAGGTCAGCCTGCGTGCTCGGGGTCAGCGCACAGACTCGGACAGGGGAGGTCCCCGGTAGGACAAAGCAGGTCAACATCTGTCAGCATGGAGGTTATTTCCGAGAACCTGGACAAATGTAGGTAAGACACTGGAGCAACTTCGTGTGTATTTGGTGACAGTCCCAGAGCCTCGGAAACGGTCAGAACCTGTAAGTGGGGATGCAAGGGACAGCGGCAAGTCAGAACTCCAAGTAAAATGTGGTTGTTAGCCTGGCATCTGGCTGAAGGGCTGTGACTCCAGGAGACCAGGGAAGGACTGAGAATCCACAGGAAAGACCAGCGTGATGTTCTAGGAGCCCCCATAACCTCAGGAATGGGGGGAGGAAGAGCGGACCAGTGCGTGAACACCCGGACGGCTCATGCTGATGTCGCTCAGGATGGGCTCATTGGAGCACGTGCGACTGGGGCAGGGAGGATGAGACGGTCCAGGCNTGCGACTGGGGCAGGGAGGATGAGACGGTCCAGGCCAAGAACGGCTCTCAGGAGAAATCAGCCGGAGGGGCTTCCTGGAACAGGCGGGACTCACCAGCTGCTCCGGAGCCTGAGAAAGGTCAATATGGACTCAGAGAGAGAAAGGAAATACGTGTAGAAAGCAGACGCACAGTTTTCATGTTGGAAGGACAAAACAGGAAGAGGAACTGTGTCCGGGGGCTCCGGGCAGGCCGTGTCCGGAAACATCGTGCTGGCCTTGCTGCTGCAAGTTCTCTTTCCCACAAGACCTGTTCTTGCCTCCCTTTGCCACAGCCTAGTGTGAGAGCTTGGGGATTGTTCGCCTAGCACCCCTGGGAACCCCGCCCGAGAGGTGCTGGTATCATTTTGTTCCTGACCTGGGGAGCACGAAGGCTGGGGAGACCCAGCAACTCTCTCACAGACCCTCGAACCTGGAGACGAAGGTGTAGAGTGCGCCAGGGGGTGCATGAGAAGCGAAGTCCCCCTGTTCGTTTCCCGACCAAGAACGTCACCTCCGGCTGCGTGTCCTCCCCATTTCTCTCATTTCCAGGGCACCGGGAGACGTGGAGGAGCAGTCTTCGCTCTGGGATGACGGCACGGGCTCCGTGTCCATGAGCCCATCACAGGCTCCATCCTCACGCAGTGTGACGTGCCGAATGTGCTTCCGTGTCCCGTGTCCAGCTGTCCCTCACCCCTCCATGGGCAGCAGGAATGCTAACGTCTGACGGTGCGGCTGGGCGGGCTTCTCACACTTGCTCTCACAGCCCCGCTCATGGGGTCACCTGGCCTGGAGCAGGCCCGAGCCTCTGGGCAGCCCGGGCAGGGATCGCTGTTCCTCTCAGAACCCCCTGCTCCCCCACACCTGGGTCACGCCCCACCCCGGGCCCTTTCCTCTCCCCTACCCAGGGCCCCTCCCTCCTCATCCTTCAAGGATCAGGGAAAAGCCCGGCAGGTACCACATATTTCTGTGGCCACACTGTTGTCCATTTCCCAGGGCTGCCCCAAGACTAAGGCAAATTGGACAATGACTTTCCTCTAATTTTGGGTCATCCTCTCTAATGATTCTGGGAACATTTGGGTTGTCTAAGGTTAAAATGTCTCCCCAATAAGGGCACCTCAGGCACAGAGGGGACCCACGCTATGCAGAGCTGGTTGAGAGTCTGTCCCTCAAGTCCACAGCCATCCCAGCCCCCTCGCACGTGCTCAGACACAAGAAGGGACGGGTGGGCTTATTGGAGTGGGTGGTAATACCTCTTTTATCTTCCCTCCAGTGTTCCCATATTCGAGAACAAGATTGGTAGANAAACAAGGTTGGTAGAGGTGGACAAGGAGACAGCAAATGGACCGTAAATTGGAGAGAAAACAGGAAGGACAGCAGTGGGGACGAGGAGTGAGGAGACGGGCGAGAAATGTGGGACACAGAAAGGCATGGGGCCAGTGTTGCCTGCGGGAGGGACCGGAGGACACAGGCACGCACTCCTGCTCACTTAGAGATCCGAGGCCTGAGGTCAGAGACCTGCTCTCTCAGTGCAGAGAGAAGGGACCACGGCCTGGGGACGACTGCAGAGCTGAGGACAGGTGAGTCCTAGGTCTGGGTACGTAATCCCAGGAGCCCCGGGGCCCCAACGTCTCACCTGGACTCATTCTCCAATTCCCTTTCCCATGCCCACCCCAGCACTCTTGCTGCCCTGGCCACACAAGGCTACTCTGTGAATCTCGAGGACTCCAACAAGGGANAGACGCCAACAAGGGAGGGAAATAGTGCTTGGAGTGATTTCCTGCTTCATTACCTTTTCATTCTCTCCAGAAGCTCCTCCTTGGAGCTCCTCCCCTTTCCCTCCTCTATGATTCTCATCCTGAAGGCCCCAGTCTCACTCAGGCACTTGAGGTCCTTGGATCCTGAGTGTCTACGACATCACTCTGCTGCCCCCCTCACCCACTTTCTGGGCGGTGCCCTGGCTCCTGACCCTTTGTCCCCACCGCTGAATCCTGCTGAGCAGCCCTGAATGGCCCAGCAGGGTGCTGGGCTGGGAGTCAGGACAGGGGGACCAAACCTGCTGGGCCACCCCAGGCAAGGCTTGCTCTGCCCTGGGCACTCCCCACACGGCTGTCTTCCTGCCCTGGGTGGCTCTGGACACGCCGATGCTTCTGTTCCTTTCTGTTGTCAACCCTGGATTCAAGAGGAGAAAGAGAGATGGAATTTTGGGTGAAGAGCAGGAATTGGAAGTGTCAATGTGGGGTGCTTGTGATGAAAAGAGTCAGGCAAACAGGTACACATGTTGTCTGTCACTCCCTGACTTTCTAGTTGGCCCTTCAGGAAAACCAGCCATAAAACTGGGGGAAAGGCCACTACTGAGTGTGATCAGAAAAGTGGGGATGAGAGGACGGTAATAACCCATGCAGGCAACTGAAGGATGGCCTGCGACATCTTTCCGGGGCTTGGTGCCCCATGCGTATGAGACCCCTGAGGTGCTGGGCTCCACCCTCCAGCAGCTGCTTAATTTGGAGCANCAAAGGGGGGTGCTTGTGATGAAAAGGGTCAGGCAAACAGGTGCACATGTTGTCCTTCACTCCCTGACTTTCTAGTTGGCCCGTCAGGAAAACCAGCCATTAAACTGGGGGAAAGGGCCACTACTGAGTGTGACCAGAAAAGTGGGGACAAGAGGATGGTAATAATCCATGCGGGCAACTGAAGGATGGCCTGAGACGTCTTCCGGGGGTTTGGTGCCCCACGCGTNAGTGCCCCACGTGTATGAGACCCCTGAGGTGTGGGCTCCGCCCTCCAGCAGCTGCTTAATTTGGAACAAAAGCTGTAGGTGCCTGTCGGGCCACCAAGGGCAGGACACCCGGAGGTGCTTTGCCTTCGGTGAGCTGTGTGTGAAGAGTGCCCCCTGAGTTGTCAAAGTCTCCATGTGCAGGACCCCACTCTGCCCTCCCACCTGCTCCAGTCAGCAGGGTGCACCCCAGTCAATCACTAGTATGATAACAATTTGGGTATCTGGGGGGCCTGGGTGGCTCAGTCGGTTAAGCATCTGCCTTCGGCTCAGGTCATGATCTCAGGGTCTGGGATCGAGCCCCTCGTCGGGCTTTCTGCTCTGGGGGGAGTCGACTTCTCCCTCTCGCTCTGCCCCTCCCCTGCGCTCTTGCACTCAGACTCTCTCTCTCCAAGAACGAAGCAAAATCTTTAAATAAAAAGACTTTGGGGATCGCTCTGACACCACTAGTTCAGGCCTCCTGGGAAAAGTGTGAGGACACAGCCAGCCCAGGGCTCATGCAAGCAGACAGTTCCCCTCGGTCCGCACTGCATCCCTGTGGGCACTGGGTAGGCGCGGGTGTCAAGGAGGGGACACTGGAGGCTCCCCGCCTGATGTGGATGCTGGGGGCTACGTGACGACACCGTTTCTCAGCCTGAGGTGTGAGGTCCCATAGCTGCTTTTGTAGATCTGTCCCTCAAACCAAAGAACACCTGAAACNATCAGGCCTCCTGGGAAAAGTGCGAGGACACAGGCAGCCCAGGGCTCATGCAAGCAGACAGCTCCCCTCGGCCCGCACTGCATCCCTGTGGGCACTGGGTAGGCACCGGCATCAAGGAGGGGACACTGGAGGCTCCCCGCCTGACATGGATGCTGGGGGCTACGTGACGACACTGCTTCTCAGCCTGAGGTGTGAGGTCCCATAGCTGCTTTTGTAGATCTGTCCCTCAAACCAAAGAACACCTGAAACCAATTTTATGCCCTAAGAAGCAGGATTCAATTGACTGATGTTCCTTTAATTTGTTTTCCATTCCGCCGTTCAATAGCNTTTCAATAGCGTGAATGCGCCTGGTTTGATCACACTTCCCGAGCTGCTGTTTCTGCAAGCTTTCCTGTTGGAATCCACTACAGGTCAACCATGTGCTTTCATTACCTTAGTGTAATAACTTCTTTTTTTTTCACCACACGCAGGTTGGGCTGGGGTACGAGAACGAAAAAGGATTGGTGGAGGGAAAGGGGGAGCTCCAGCAAACTGTCCACTTCGACGGTGTTGGTCTCCTGCTGGGTGTTCATGTGTGTAGGGACAGGGGCAGGGTGACCGCTCCCACCCTGTGTCAGCAGAGCCCCTGCTGCTCACGGGGNTCATGGGGTTCAGGGGTGGGACTGGGCCTGTTCGTGATGAAGCCTAGAGCCTCCCCTTTCCTGTGCATCAAGTCACTGTTCAGGGGACCCGTCACTAGAAGTCAGCCCGACTGAAAGCCCAGGTGAAATCACTCGTGGGCGACATTCGTAGACACTCAGCTGACAGACAACGGTCAGCGAAGACCCCAGTGCCTTGTGGCTCGGACCCCTGGGGATGTCAGGGCCCAAGGTCCCCTCCAGAGTGTGTGGAGATCGCGAGTCCCAGATGCCCACCCCAGGGGGCCCTGCTCCATCGGTCTCTGGGCCTCCCCGTCACTGCAGCCCCTGTGTGTCCAACGGCAGGTTTGGATGGACAGCTGGGAACGGGGGCCGGCAGTCCTCGGCCTGGGGCTCGGGGGGACGGCGCTCACACGGGGCTCTCAGGCTGCGGTCCGGGCAAAGAGCAGGAATGGCCTCACTGTCGCATCTAATGTAGCAGACGTCTCGGGCTTGTCGCACACATTAGTATCCGTGTTAGAGTCATGAGCTCTATGTCCTGTGGAAGGTTTTATATGACATAATATTGATGTCCTGCTACTTGCTTTTCAGAGAGTTTTCTATAAATGAAAACACCCGCACTGAAAAATACCCTCAAGACAGGCAGAAGGGACGGAATCTTGTCAGGCCGTAACCATAGTGACTCAGGGCACAACCAAGATCCGTCCCTCTCTCGGGCCGACGGAAAGAGTAACTGCCACTTTACTATTTGCCCTCTGCTCTGATGTCACCGCCGCTCTACGACTGTTCTCACCTAACGTCTGTTCATGCCATCGATCATGTGAGCAACGTCACCCTCGGTCTCTCACGACGACTAGGACATCAGCGCCTTTGCTATGAAAACTCGACTCCACTGCCCTGGAATTCATGACTCGTCGCTTCTTTCCTTGAGTGTCTTCAATACGTTGCCCTAGTTTCCTCCGGCACAGGCTATGTCTATCAAAACACGCTGATGAAAGTCGAATTTTGGTTTCCGTGCGTGTCACTTGCTCCTCTAGTCCAGAAGCCCCAAGCTCGGCCTTTGTTTGAAGCCGACTCACTTTGCTCACGTCTCGCTTGTCGTGAGTCACTGCCAGTGACTGCTCAGTGTTCTCTTCCACGAACGAGTCAGAGCTTGTCCGTCTCCAGACACAAGTGGGAATTGGAGGTTCTGTATGTGCCTCATTTCTCGGCTTCGGCTTTGCCTTTTCAGGCACCTGCATCCCTCGCAGGGCAGAGCTCTGGGCATCAGCCTCCACTTTGGACGCCTGAACAATTCCCTCACAATCTCTTGCTTCCTTTCTATTCCACCTTCTGTTTCTTCCAGGTTTCTTTGTCCCTGTGTGTCTTCTGCTTAGATCNCTGCTTAGAACTTCATCAAACTAGTGGCTTTTCCATTTCCTCTTATCCTTTCCTGGGTTCTGTGCCTTCCTTTCTAAGTGTATCCAATTCTGACTCCTGACGTACTTTCTGACTCGGCATTGCTGTCTTCCTGCCTTTATCTCATGTGTTGCGAAGACACACCCAGCACGGAGCGTGCGTGACAATGGGGACTCTTCCTGTTCCGCAGAGGGTTGTTCCGTATTAATCCCTCTTTCCCGGAGTCCTGTGTGTGGCTGTGGGCACACTCCCACCACTATTCCTCTGCTAGTCACGTCTATGACACGGGGGAAAGCAGTACCATTCAGAAAAGCATTTCCAACGTCCCACTGATTCTCTCCGACGTGTTAGGAAAACGCTCACACATTCGAGAGCCCGGGTCCGGGTATTTCCTGCGGCCACTCTTCTCCCACTGTCCCCTCTGGAGCGTTGGCCCCCTCGGCTCCGCGCTCCCAGGCCTTCTCCCCGGTGACTGTGCTCCCGCCCTGCTCCCTGTGTGGGAGGCCTGCCTGCCCGGGACCACGGCCGCGTGCTTCACCGACTCTGGGCTTACATA
>NW_023228136.1:6780-8899 GCF_002007445.2 Ailuropoda melanoleuca
TATTAATCCCTCTTTCCCGGAGTCCTGTGTGTGGCTGTGGGCACACTCCCACCACTATTCCTCTGCTAGTCACGTCTGTGACACGGGGGAAAGCAGTATGATTCAGAAAAGCATTTCCAACGTCCCACTGATTCTCTCCGACGTGTTAAGAAAACGCTCACACATTCGAGAGCCCGGGTCCGGGTATTTCCTGCGGCCACTCTTCTCCCACTGTCCCCTCTGGAGCATTGGCCCCCTCGGCTCCACGCTCCCAGGCCTTCTCCACGGTGACTGTGCTCCCGCCCTGCTCCCTGTGTGGGAGGCCTGCCTGCCCGGGACCACGGCCGCGTGCTTCACCGACTCTGGGCTTACATGGAGTTTTTAACATGGACGTGGATCTTCGGAATTATTGAGATCACAGAGTTATTTTTTATTCTGTATTTAAAACCTGTTTCCTCTCTGAATTATTTCTGTTATTCAGTACTTCCGTCTCAGAGTGACTATTTTGGACTGTCTTCTGGTTTATTTCAATCATGACATGCCTTGGCTTTTTGATATTGATGTTTGAGTCATTTGACTTTGTGGCTATTCATTTTCACGTTATTTTTGGAATTTTTTATTTTCAGAGGGATCTGCCTTTAGCTCTGGTAAGTTAGGTTGAGTTAGTAAGTGACTTATTTATTTCTAATCCTTTAGACTCCTAGATACATGCACAGAGGGCCATTTCCACCAAGGCCCCCAGTTCTATCAGCAAATGCTTTCCTATGAGGGTCACAGAGCAGAGTCACATGGGGCCTGGTGAATGTCACAGACGCCCCTGGGATTGTCCTTAAACAATTGCCCAGGTTATGTTTAAGGGCAGGATTTTAGGGACGCCTGAATGGCTCAGGGGGTTCAGCACCTGACTTTGTAAGGTGTGATCCCAGGGTCGTGGGATGGAGTCCCTCATCTGGGCTCCTCGCTCAGCGGGGCCTCAGCTTCTCCCTCTCCCTCTGACCCTCCCCCCTGCCCATGCTCTCCCTTTCTCTCTGACAAAGAAGTAAAGAAAATCTTAAAAAAAAATAAAGGCAGAATTTTTGAGATAACCTCAAAAAAGATGAGGTGCCCGGGTGGCTAAGTCGGTGGAGTGTGTGAGACGCTCAATCTCAGGGTTGTGAGTTCGAGTCCCACACTGGGTAAGAGATGACTCTAAAAACAAAGACTATTGTCATTTTTCTCCCCTGATTGTTAAAAACCTACGTCCACATATAAAAGCGTGTGAGCCACATACGTTGGGACTCCCGATCCGGAACAATTTGAAAGCATGTTTACATACAGAGGCTCTTTCACAGAAACAAACTGTTGGACTCCTGCCAATGGGATTAGAGCTCAGGATTCCAGAGAAGGTCTCCCAGGCTTCCCGTACGGGGGAGGGGGCTGTTGCTCCGGCTCACTGGCCCCGGACCCTCCTTGCAGCAGGGGCACAGCTGTGTCTGAAATACCTCCTCGGCGTCTCTCCCGACAAAGGAGAAGCTCCATGTAATACCAAGGCCCTCACGCCCCTGATCCCTGCAGCTCTGGACTGGCCACCGGTCCCCAGATGAGCCAGGAAAGCCGGGCTGACTCCGGGGATGACAGGGTGTGTGCCGTGCCCTCAGGGAGGCAGGCCCAGCGGGACGTACCCAGTGTGCAGTGGAAGGGATGGTCTGGCCACCTGGTGCAAGTGTGAGTGATGGGGACGGCCCGGACAGCAGGTCCCCAAGCGGTGAGGGCAGCAGAGGTGGCAGTGGTTACAGTCTTAGGAGAGAGGACGGGGACCTCTGCCTGGGCTGCGCCAGGACTGGCAGTGACAGGCCAGCTGGTCCGACTGCCCCGTAGCCTGTCCCCATGCCGTGTTCTCCAATACAAAAGTCTGTTCCGAACGCCAGCTCACGAGCTGTGGTAGTTGGGCAGGAAACTTAGTAACTTCCAGTAAATAAATCCTATTGGGGAGAATGGAGGAATATTAGAAATCTGCAAGTGTTTCCAATCTCTGGGTTGAGAACTGCTGTAACATTACAAAGCAGGGGTCCGCGAACTCAGTCATCGGAGGTTATGTGTGAAGGTCATTGCGTGCAGCAGAAAAGAACACTTTCTCGTAGAAACTTCAGAAGAACCACGT
>NW_023228137.1:0-196 GCF_002007445.2 Ailuropoda melanoleuca
ATGCAGCCAAGGATCCTTTATCCAGCAAGGCTGTCATTCAGAATTGATGGAGAGATAAAGACCTCCAGAATCGCCAGTCACTGACCAATTTTGTAACTATGAAACCAGCCCTACAGGGGATATTAAGGGGGGTTCTATAAAAGTAAAAAGGCCCCAAGAGTGATACAGAACAGAAAGTCACAATTGATAGAAACAA
>NW_023228137.1:403-894 GCF_002007445.2 Ailuropoda melanoleuca
GGATGGAATACCATCTTTCATGCCAATGGACCTCAAAAGAAAGCTGGGGTAGCAATTCTCATATCAGACAGATTGGATTTTAAACTAAAGACTATAGTTAGAGATACAGAAGGGCACTATATTATTCTTAAGGGATGTATCCAACAAGTGGATATAACAATTATAAAATATATGCCCCCAACAGGGGAGCAGCAAGATACACAAGCCAACTCTTAACCACAATAAAGAAACATAGATAAAAATACGCTAATTGTAGGGGACCTCAACACTCCACTATCAGCAATAGATAGATCACCTAAGCAGAAAATCAACAAAGAAACAAGAGCTTTGAATGCCATACTCGACTAGTTGGACCTCATAGATACATACAGAACACTACACCCCAGAACCAAAGAATACTCATTCTATTCTAATGCCCATGGAATATTCTCAAGAATAGACCATGTTCTGGGTCACAAAACAGGTCTCAACCGATACCAAAAGACTGAAAT
>NW_023228137.1:1024-1328 GCF_002007445.2 Ailuropoda melanoleuca
GAATGATTCGATAAACCAGGAAATCAAAAATCAATTTAAACAATTTATGGAGACCAACGAGAATGAAAACACAACGATCCAAAGCCTATGGACACTGCAAAGGCAGTCCTAAGGGGAAAATACATAGCCATCCAAGCCTCACTCAAAAGAAAAATCTAAAATGCAGTTTTTATATTCTCACCTAAAGAAGCTGGAACAGCAACAGAGGAACAGGCTTAACCCATGCACGAGCAAACAGTTGATCAAGATTAGAGCAGAGATCAATGAATTAGAAACCAGGAGCACAGTAGAGCAGATCAACAGA
>NW_023228138.1:0-809 GCF_002007445.2 Ailuropoda melanoleuca
ACACACACACACACACACACACACACACACACACACACACAGAAATATTACTCAGTCCTAAAAATGAACAAAATTTGGGGTGCCTGGGTGGCTCAGTGAGTTAAGTGTCTGCCTTTGGCTTAGGTCATGATTCCAGGGGCCTGGGATTGAGCCTGCTTCTCCCTCTTCCTCTGCCCCTTCCCCCTGCTTGTGCACTCTCTCTCTCTCTTTTTCTCTCTCTCTCTAAGAAATAAATAAAATCTTAAAAAAAAAGAGAAATCTTATTTGAGACAGTATAGATGGACCTTGAGGGTATTATGCTAAGTGAAATACATCAGACAGAGAAAGACAAATGCTATATGATTTCACTTATATGCAGAATCTAAAAAACAAAACAAATGAACAAACAAAGCTAAACTAAATTCATTGATACAGAGAACAGATTGGTGGTGGTCGAGAGGGAAGAGGGGTTGGAAGATGAGTGAAATAGGAGAAGGGAATCTACAGTTACAAACTTCCAGTTATAAAATAAGTAAGTCTTGGGGAGGTAATATACATCGTGGTGACTATAGTTAATAATATTCTATTGCATATTTGAAAGTTGCTAAAATTCTTATCACAAGAAAAAATTTTTTGTAACTTCGTATGGTGACAGATGGTAACTAGACTTATTGTGATTGTTTCATAGTGTGTATAAATATTGAATCATGTTGTACATTGAAACTAATATAACGTTATATGTCAATTATACCTCCATTAAAATACTTTTTTTTTTAAAGATTTTATTTATTTATTCGACAGAGATAGAGACAGCCAGCGAGAGAGGGAAC
>NW_023228139.1:0-809 GCF_002007445.2 Ailuropoda melanoleuca
TTGTTGTCTGATTGCTGAGGCTAGGACTTCTAGTACTATGTTGAACATCAGTGGTGATAGTGGACATCCCTGCCGTGTTCCTGACCTTAGGGTAAAAGCTCTCAGTTTTTCCCCACTGAGAATGATATTTACTGTGGGTTTCTCATAGATGGCTTTTATGATATTGAGGTATGTAACTTCTATCCCTACACTGTGAAAAGTTTTAATCAAGAAGGGATGCTGCACTTTGTCAAATGCTTTTTCAGCATCTATTGAGAGGATCATATAGTTCTTGTCCTTTCTTTTATTAATGTAGAATATTCACGAATGAAATTGAGGAAGACACCAAGAAATGGAAAAATGTTCCATGCTCATGGATCATAGAACAAATATTGTGAAAATGTCTATGCTACCTAGAGAAATTTACACATTCAGTGCAATCCCTATAAAATACCATCAACTTTTTTCACATAACTGGAACAAATAATCCTAAAATTTTTATGGAACAAGAAAAGACCCCAAATAGCCAGAGGAATGTTGAAAAAGAATACCAAAGCTGGTGGCATCACAATTCTGGACTTCAAGCTCTATTACAAAGTTGTAATCATCAAGACAGTATCATACTGGCACAGAAACAGACACAAAGATCAATGGAACAGAATAAAGAACTCAGAAATGGACCCTCAACTCTGTGGTCAACTAATCTTCAACAAAACAGGAGAGAATATCCAATGGAAAAAAAACAGTCTCTTCAACAAGTGGTGTTGGGAAAATTGGACAGCCACATGCAGAAGGATGAAACTGGACCATTTCCTTACACCATACACAAA
>NW_023228140.1:0-809 GCF_002007445.2 Ailuropoda melanoleuca
ATAGATAGATAGATAGATAGATAGATAGATAGATAGATATGTAATGTTTGTATTCATTGAATTAGCAGGAATATTTGTTTTATTTTTCAGTTTTTGTTTAGGAATTTCAAGTCTTTAATGTAAAAAACATATATACAGTGAATTTATAACAAGGGGATAAAATATTCATCCTTTCCCAAACATTCTATCATAGGGTACTTTTTCTACCAAATCTCACAGAACAGTATTCCAAAGAAAATAGTTTTGGAAATAACATTAAAAGATCTCATTGTCTGTTGTTCAAGAAGCACAAACCTGGCAGCTAAACCTCACTCACCTTCACTAAAAAGTCATATGAAAAACTGGAATCTTTGCTGTGAAGTTTCCAGCACAATAAGTTTTAAGGCAGAAGTGTAATACAGAGCCCTCACCATGGGGGTGGATAGATATTACACACCTTTCATTTGGTTTCCTGACGGATAACTCCCAACACTGTATTTTTCCATCATATTCTAACTTCCGCTTCTAAGAGATGGCTTCTGGAAATGATAACACTGATATTTCTCCAATATTTAAATCGAAGTTGAGAGAAGGTCCAAAACTGCTAAGTAACTTATATTCTTCAGCTCTTTCTACCCGTGTATTCCTCTTACGAGTAGCAGAATTCTTCATTTTGACTTTCCAAATTAGACTGCCAAATTTTGGTCAATAATAAACCTTTTGGTGAAAAGTAGTTGGTGCCTGAATTTTCTGGAAATGAGTTGCCTATTCCTCTCACCAAAGCATGTTAAAATTCCTCAAAATTCAGACATTTAATTCTGAGAAAAAAA
>NW_023228141.1:0-809 GCF_002007445.2 Ailuropoda melanoleuca
ATCTATCTATCTATCTATCTATCTATCTATCTATCTATCTATCATCTATCTATCATTATCTATCAGTCTATCATCTATGTATCATCTATCTTCATCATCATCATCATCATCATCTATCACATCTTCTTTCTCCATTCATCAATCAACAGACACACTTGGACTGCTTTCATATCTTGGCTATTGTAAAGAATGCTGCTACAAATATAGGGGTGCATATATCCCTTTGAATTAATGTTTTTATATTCTTTGGGTAAATACCCAGTAGTGGAATTACTGGATCATATCGTAATTCTATTTTTTAATTTTTCGAGGGAACTCTATACTGTTTTCCAGAGTGGCTGCACCAGTTTGCCTTCCCACCAACAGTGCAAAAGGACTCCCCTTTCTTCGCATCTTCACCAACATCTGTTGTTCTTCGTATTGTTGATTTTAGCCATTCTGACAGGTGTGAGGTGACATGTCATTGTAGCTTTGATTTCCATTTCCCTGATGATCAGTGATGTTGAGCATTTTTCATGTGTCTGCTGGCCATCTGTATGTTTTTGGAAAAATGTCTATTCATGTCTTCTGTTGATTTTTTATTTGATTATCCAATTCTTGGATGTTGAGTTTTATAAATTCTTAATAGAGTTTTGATACTGACCCTTTCTTATTAGGTATGTCATTTTCAAAAATCTTCTCGCATTCCACAGGTTACTTTTAGTTTTGTTCATCGTTTCCTTTGTGGTGCAGAAACTTTTTATTTGGATGAAGTCCCAATAGTTTGTTTTTGCCTTTGTTTCCCTTGCTGCAGGACACATATCTAGAAA
>NW_023228142.1:0-809 GCF_002007445.2 Ailuropoda melanoleuca
ATCTCTGACAGCCAGCGAACAGTGAGGAACCCCAGTGGAACTCTTAGGTTCAGGTTGTTTTAAAAGAGATACTTCCTAAGAGACTGCCAAGTCAAAGCAAGAGGATGTCAAAACTTAGATGTTCTGGAGGATACTCCAGATGCAGAGCTAGAAAAGTGCTGAAGCTGCCCCAAAAGTGAGGCAACACAACTCACAAGTGTGAATTAATGCCCCATGTGAAGACTTTGCCCAACAAAAAACAGAAATGAGGCAGGAGCCAGCAAATAATTTCTTTTCCTTCTGCACCCAGCCACCCACCCACCCACTTAATTATCAGGGGTTCAAGGAAGTCTGTCAGGAAAGTGACTTGTGTGTAAAAATCAGTTCAGATTTCATGCAAAGCTTGAACCAGATTAGTAATGTACCCACCACCTCTACTTGGTTTCCTTCTTCTTCCCCCCATCACTCCCTCTTTTCCCCTCATTGTTGCTGTCCTGCTATAGAATCTACCAGTAAAGACTTACTTAAAAACTTTGCTTCAGCCTGTTTTCTGTCAAAGGTAGGCTACTCCAGCATTGCTTTGGGCCTTTGCAAGTATGGCATTGCTTGAGACCAGGGGCTACAACAGGCATGGACTATTTAGAACTTCATTTGCCTACAGTTCTAAAGCTACACCCTCAGGTTGATTAATCATTAATAAACCTGACATTTTGATGTTCTTTTGTCTATATTTTGTGTGTCTTACTTAACTAGTTTCAAAAGCAGTAGGAAAGGCATATTATTGGTCTTCTCAAACCCCAATAACATAGGCTGTTTCTCTCCTTGTTTTT
>NW_023228143.1:0-809 GCF_002007445.2 Ailuropoda melanoleuca
TTCTATTTCAAGATTCTTTATTTAGCACTTAATATTACATATTCCAACACATAACAGATTGTTTTCAAACTTACAGAAAGGAAGGTAGCATCTGTTCTGGCATCTCTCTGTTTCCACCACCTCAGGAAGACAAATGTTTCTGCCCACCTGTTTTACTCCTTCTTGGTCTTTAGGGGTCAGAGGAGTTGCAATGCCTTCATACTGGCCTTTGTTGAGCTTCATCAGGGTCCTCAGGATTCTCTATGCCAAGCGTTTCCCAGGATCTACTGCTTTCCAGTTCGGTTCCCGTGCTCTGACATCTCTCTGGTGTTTCCCTAGTTGAGGGCGGAAAGAACCCCATGCCCATTCTTTCCTCCAGGACACAACCAGAGCCCAGGTGTTGATATAGCCCCAGCAACCTAGAAAGACCGTCAACATTTGAATTTCAAAAGGCAAACAGCTTTGAGGTGGTAGTAAAAGGGACTGGAGCCGTGCTCCAGTCTCCATGTTCACAAAAGCCCTTCCAAGTTTTTATTAAAGTAAATACAAAAGAGTAAGAATAACATTATAAGTAAAGGAAAATGATCAACTTTGGCTTAAAAAAATTTCCCTTGTCACACGGATGTCTTAATTCCTACTAATAGATTCCTCCTCAGCTGAGATGCACTTGGAATATTTTAATGGAAGAGAATTCCCTCCATGTAGATGGCCTATGGCAGAGAGCCCTTTCATCTTGGATCAGAATTTTCCCAGTAATAAACCAGATAGACAAAGAAAAGGATGAATGGGCAACCATAGTAACCCATGTACACACACAGGCCTAAAAGTTA
>NW_023228144.1:0-809 GCF_002007445.2 Ailuropoda melanoleuca
ATGGTGTTTCGGCTCAGATTTTGCCAGGATGGCCACCTCCCGTGCATCTTTAAGGCTTCTTTCAGGTGGCCGTTCCTTGCTGAAGGCTCCGTCCCACTACTGACACGGCCAGTCTGTCCAGCACTGTCTCGTTTCTGATGACGATTTCGGCACAGCAGTCCTGTGCCAGCTCCCAGGGCTGGAACCAAGTGCTACCAAAATCAGAAACTAGTCTTTGCTGCTCTGCGGGCCGCCAGTCCAAAATCAAGGCCGAGGCAGGGCTGGGCTCCCTCTCAGGGCCCTGGGGGAGGAGCCTCTCTGCCGCTTCCATGCCCTGGTGGCTCCTGGTGTCCGTGGGGTTGTGGCTGTGTCCCTCCCACCTCGGTGTCATCTTCACTCAGGGCCCGCTCTAGTGCAGGACGACCTCAGGTAATGAAGGGAACTTAATTACATCAGCAAAGATCCTTATTCCAAATAAGGTCACATTCTGAGGCTCCAGGTGGTCATATCTTTTGGGGACACAACCCACTGCAGGTCCTCTCTGGCTGCTTCCTTTTCAACATCTCAACAAGCAGGGGGCTGGGGGTTTGAGCACCACTGAATGCTCTACAGGAGAAGGGGAACGAGGCTGCTGGCAGCTCCTGCGAATTTACCTCACATGCTTCCCCGTGGAAGAGGCAGGGGCCCCTTGGATCCGAGCAAATGCTCCTGACAAGTCCTCAGACAGAGCCTGGGTTAAGTGCTGGGCCCTCGTGGATCAGCTGTGGCCTGGGGCCGGCGCCCCTCCCTCAGGGCCCATGCAGACAGATAGGGTGGGGGACCAGGGTGCC
>NW_023228145.1:0-809 GCF_002007445.2 Ailuropoda melanoleuca
AGCCTGCTTCTTCCTCTCCCACTCCCCCTGCTTGTGTTCCCTCTCTCGCTGTGTCTGTCAAATAAATAAATAAAATCTTATAAAGAAAAAAATCACAGGCCCAAGATCAGTCTTCTTTGTCACATTCCCTTCCAGAAATAAAGGCATGTGAAAGAAGGTAGTCCTGGGGAAAATTAAATACTATCGATTTTGTCATGGAATCAAAAGGTATGGAATTAGAGCTTTAGCAATATTTGCTAAATTAGTATAAATATATTTGCTTAGATTAGTAATTCCATATAGTACCAGTTTAAAACTTTATTATCAAGGAAAAGATGAGGTTCCTTCGTATCCAGCCATAACCTCAGGGCCATTTCCTTAAATGTCACTATTTGCTTTTGGTGGTGAACTTTTACATTCAAGATCTTATTTTTCTTTGTCCACACACAAAACAAGTCTCTAATGGCTATACCATTAGCCGACTGCAGTTGGAAAATTTTCACCCAACAAGGGATGCTCAAAGCAAACCATCCTGTGTCACATCATGTCAAATCCTCAGACACTGCCTCTAATAAGCCTTTCAAAAAAGATGTGCAAACATGAGCTGTACAATATACTGTGATTCATCGTCAAAAAATTTTTATTCTGCACACATACACTAACTTTCTCAGAATGACTTACCATTTAAACATACACATTTTAATGTTTTATACTAATAGACTAAGAAAAGCTCTCAATTATTTTATGGAGCACAACAAAAAAATTGTTGAAGCTAAAATCACATTAGGTGATATTCTTCATGCCAATTCTCTGCATTAAAAAAAAAAAAA
>NW_023228147.1:0-699 GCF_002007445.2 Ailuropoda melanoleuca
CGTTGCCCACTGCTCTGAGACCTGCTAATGGAAGACCATATGTGCTTCTGCAAGATCAAAACACAACGGGCCAGGTTTAAGACTCCATGGTGGCCCTGACTCTGAACTTATTCGTGTTTATTGGTTTGTGTTTCTGCCTCAGCACAGTCTTACCACCGTAGGCTCTCCCCTTCCTTCATTTTTTCTTTCCTATCTTTCAGGAGTGGAGAGGGCTGGATAATTTAAAAACTTGTGTTTGGACTTTGTAGAGTTCTGGTAGTGGGCCGAGGCCTTGAGACAGGTGCCATCATTATCAATGATGCCTGCAGGACAGAGCCATCTCTTTTTGAAGATTTGCCTTTCTCCCCCCAGCTTTGAGATATAATTGACAGAAATTGTATATATTTAAGGCATCTGAGGTGATTATTGGATACGCACATACCTTGTGTGATGATTACCACAATCAAGCTCATTGACCTGTCCCGTCACACAGTCAACTTTGTGGTGAAAACACTTAGCTACTCTCAGCAAGTATCAAGTATACAATGCAGTATTAATTATAGTCACCATGCTGTGCATTAGATTTCCAGAAAAACACTTGCTCTTGGAATATACTAATTGCAAGGAGTTAGAGATTTAGGTTGAAGCAAGGATGGAAAGACATTTTGTTTTTCTTTCCCCCTTTTATTAAATGTAGGAATGTAGACTTTGGTGGGGGGG
>NW_023228148.1:0-809 GCF_002007445.2 Ailuropoda melanoleuca
AGTATGTGATTTATTTCTACATATTTTCCTTACCAGACTGCAGCAGAAATCCTTGTGGAGACCTGGTGAGAGCAATAGAAGTGCTTGAATAATTCTGTTCAGTAGAAGTGAAATTGGAATTAGAATTCACATATCTTCCACTGATGTTTCAGACTAAAAGATCTCCAACAGGAACTTTTTTCTCCTCTACCTAAGAGTTAAGTGGAGTATGTGTCCCTTTTTATGTTTTCTCTCATCACCAACATGACCAAAGCCCAGCCACCCATCATTAAACACTCCAGCTCAAATCAGACATTATTTGTGAAGTCTTTCTTGCTTTCTCAGAGCTCAAAATATTTCCTTCCACTCCTGTATACACACGATACTATATATTTCTCTTATGATAGTCATTTCTTTCTGCCTCATTTTTTGTGGATATTTATGCCCACGTCTTATATCCTTTCTAAAGTGTGAGTTTCCAGAGAGCAGAATTTGTGCCTGATTTTGCTATTCTCTTTTGTCCATAGGAAAGTGTCTTGCATATACTTGTTGGTTTCATTGCTTATATTATCTGTCGAATGGCACATGACATACACATGAAGAGTATGTATAGGAATATAATATGTTTATATAGCATTGCATTTATAACTTTGGAGTATAACTAATATCTGTATTAAGCCTATCTACTCACCCCTGTAAAAGTGAATTAGATTGATTGGTTTATTGGAGCCTCAAATGCTATACCAAACAGATTTAGTTTCATTATTCTCCCTCCTAAAATGTAACAAGAGTCTGAAATAGAATTTAAATCATGTCTTAGATATCACTTC
>NW_023228149.1:0-855 GCF_002007445.2 Ailuropoda melanoleuca
GCATGAATGAAAAGTTTCAGGATTTTTGAGGACTCAGCGCCCTTCTCATTGGTAATAAAGCAGAGCATCCATGAAAACAACTCCAGCTAACATAGGTATTGTCACTGGGGACACCGATTCCACATTGGATGTATGGGCCTGGGAAGTTTCCAGCACTTAGAACCAAGAAACAAAGTGTGAGGAGAAAGCCCTTGAAGTCACATAGGCCTTATGGAAGGTAGACCAGGAATCAAGGTGCTTTTGTACCGTGAGGGAAACACGACGAACACAGCACTGAGAAACAGAATTCGGCCAACAGCTGCTTCCAACGAAATGTTTGCTTCCTGTGTATATCCTGTCAAAACTGCTGGTGGAAATGGAATGAAAAGGCCCAAAACACGTCCGTCAGAAACAACACCGTACAGGGACCGTCTTAGGACTATCATCACCCTTCCTGAAGANGGACTATCATCACCCTTCCTGAAGAGGGAAACATGAGGGAATGTGGTCACGGTAGCCTGACGAGTGTGCCACATAGTGGTCCTTGAGACAGAACACAACCCAGGGAAATATCAACGAACATCATCTCTCGTGATTAATGGAGCATGAATGAAAAGTTTCAGGATTTTCGAGGACTCAGCGCCCTTCTCATTGGTAATAAAGCAGAGCGTCCTGGAAAAAACCACCAGTGAACAGCAGCCTTTTCAATGGGGACCCTGATTCCACATTGGGTGTAGGGACCTGGGAAGGATCCAGGCTTAGAACCAAGAAACAAAGTATGAGGAGAAAGCCCTTAAAGTTACGTTGGCCTTATGGAAGGTGGAATAGGAATCAAGGTGCTTTGGTACCGTGAGTGAAACACGACGAACACAGCAC
>NW_023228150.1:0-809 GCF_002007445.2 Ailuropoda melanoleuca
AGTATGTGATTTATTTCTACATATTTTCCTTACCAGACTGCAGCAGAAATCCTTGTGGAGACCTGGTGAGAACAATAGAAGTGCGTGAATAATTCTGTTCAGTAGAAGTGAAATTGGAATTAGAATTCACATATCTTCCACTGATGCTTCAGACTAAAAGATCTCCAACAGGAACTTTTTTCTCCTCTACCTAAGAGTTAAGTGGAATATGTGTCCCTTTTTATGTTTTCTCTCATCACCAACATGGCCAAAGTCCAACCACCCATCATTAGACACTCCAGCTCAAATCAGACATTATTTATGAAGTCTTTCTTGCTTTCTCAGAGCTCAAAATATTTCCTTCCACTCCTGTATACACATGATACTATATATTTCTCTTATGATAGTCATTTCTTTCTGCCTCATTTTTGGTGAATATTTATGCCCACGTCTTATATCCTTTCCGAAGTGTGAGTTTCCAGAGAGCAGAATTTGTGCCTGATTTTGCTATTCTCTTTTGCCCATAGGAAAGTGTCTTGCATATACTTGTTGGTTTTATTGCTTATATTATCTGTCGAATGGCACATGACATACACATAAAGAGTATGTATAGGAATATAATATGTTTATATAGCACCGCATTTATAACTTTGGAGTATAACTAATATCTGTATTAAGCCTATCTACTCACACCTGTAAAAGTGAATTAGATTGATTGGTTTATTGGAGCCTCAAATGCTATACCAAACAGATTTAGTGTCATTATTCTCCCTCCTAAAATGTAACAAGAGTCTGAAATAGAATTTAAATCATGTCTTAGATATCACTTC
>NW_023228151.1:0-809 GCF_002007445.2 Ailuropoda melanoleuca
TCTCTATCTCTGTCGAATAAATAAATAAAATCTTAAAAAAAAAGAAAAACGAAATCTAGTTTTCTCTCTAAGAAGATACTATAGTCATACTTTGAAATAAGAAATCCTTTCCGACTGTAATAAATGGTGGTTCTGCATTGTCTTCTAAAGACACTTAAAATGCTATGTACTACTGCTCTTGGATTAGGGGTCTAAGTAAAATCAGCTGAAGTTTCCTAGTATCTCCAGAGGCCTCTCGTGTACATAGAGAATAAAATAAGCTTAAGTATAAATATTTTCTGAACTCCTTTGGTTTTACTGTTCAGTAAAAAAGGAAATAAATGTTAGAGTAAGTGTGGGGAGAAAGGCAGAGTGTGGAGGAGTTGAAGGTTTTTTTCTCCCTCACTCTTTAGGAGAACAGTTATTTCAGACACAAAGATGGCTATCAGAAATAAAAATTAGATGTAACCTCTATAAAATTGGAATAGTAGTAATAATGTTTTCCTCTTAGGGTAGTTGTCAGAATATAAAGAGTATCTTGCATAAGTAGTGAGTACCTATTAACTGTTAGGAATTATTATCATTATCATTATTACATTGAATGCCAATATTGCTGCTCTTCACATCTGTATCCCAAGTACCCAGAACAGCATTCAAAGTGTGAAAGGATATAATAGCTGTTGAATAAATGAATCACTTTGCAGAGCAGTGCTGCTGTCCCAAATGTTCAAAACAACATTCTAAAGGACATGTTTTTATTCAAATGTTGCTAGATTGTGCTTTTTGGAGGTGAGAATTATCTTTCTTCTTCATTTCTGTAGTTCCCATGC
>NW_023228152.1:0-809 GCF_002007445.2 Ailuropoda melanoleuca
AATTGGTTAATGCTGGTCAGTATGCCAGAGAGTGAGACAGAAAATAAGGTATTCCAGGTAGAGGAATAACATCCTCAAAGGTGAGGAGATATGGAAGAGTGAAAGTGTTAATGCAGATTAGTAAGAATTTCTGGATGTAAAGGGTGTAGATTTTATCCTGGTACATTGTTTTACATACTTGATTGTTCATTTACAGCTTTGAGTCTTGTCTTTACGATCAGCCTGGCACCCGTGACTTCGATGACCAGGCATATGGTGATGATTTGCAAAGCTACGCGTCAGTCCAGATCTCTCCCCCGAGCTCCAGCTGCCTCTGTATCTCTCCTCCCGTGCATATTATAAGCACATGCAATTCTTCATGTCCCAAACAATTCTCTATCCCAATCTCTGCCTCCCTCATCTCACCAATATAGTAAACATTTGTGTTCATAAATTTCAATGAGCTTTTCTACCCAGGAGCACAGGCCAGAAGCTGAGGCATCAGCCTGACTCTTTCTCTTTTCCCATCATTATGCTCCCCAGCCCAATTTAGTAATTTACCTAGTGGTAATTTACCAAGTGGTATTCTCTCTTTAAATTCTTTCAAATCCACCCCTTCTCCTTACTCCCCTGGGTATTGTCCCCAGTACAGAATCCACTTATCTCTCATCTCAACCACTGCAAAAATAGCATAATTGGTCCTCCTTCTGTCTCTGTTCTTTCTCACTCTAATACTTTCTCTATATAACTACAAAGTCTAAAACAGATATCTGATTATATTAATGTCCTGCTTAAAATTCTTTAGTGGATGTGGTATAAGATATAAACTC
>NW_023228153.1:0-809 GCF_002007445.2 Ailuropoda melanoleuca
CCTGGGTGGCTCAGTCATTAAGCGTCTGCCTTCAGCTCAGGGCGTGATCCCAGAGTCCTGGGATCGAGCTCCATATTGGGCTCCTCCGCTGGGAGCCTGTTTCTTCCTCTCCCACTCCCCTTGCTTGTGTTCCCTCTCTTGCTGGCTGTCCCTCTCTCTGTCAAATAAATAAATAAAATCTTAAACAAATAAAATAAAATAAGTCCTCACTTTATTTTTTTCAGAGTGACCTAATTTTATTTCCTCATTAAGGGAATTGAATGACCCATAGCAACACATGTGGATGTGGGAGTGGGAGTGGGGAATTGCATGAAGATTTTTGCTGAACGCTTTTGCTATTCCCTAAGTGGAATGACTGGGTAAATAAGCAGTTTTTCTGGGAGAAAAATTGAGCGTCTTAGGAGAATCTTGAGAATATCTAATGAGGATACGAACTTATTTGAGGGATATGAGAAGATTGCATAGAGTTAACACTAAAGAACAAACTATCTATATCTATCTATCTATCTATCTATCTATCTATCTATCTATCTATCTACTATCATGATAGGTTATTGTGTACCTAGACATGTCAAACTATATATCTAGAGGAGAAAAACTGAGAAATAAGCCCAGGCTAATAGTTATTTTGTTACCTATAACAGTTTCAATGTTACTGTTTTATGTCTTTGATTCTGAACAGTATAGTCCTGCCTGTCCCTCAGGGAGCTCCTAATATCTGATTCCCTACTATTTGCTCTTCCTTCCTTCCTTCCTTCCTTCCTTCCTTCCTTCCTTCCTTCCTTCCCTCCCTCCTTCCTTCCTTCCTT
>NW_023228154.1:0-809 GCF_002007445.2 Ailuropoda melanoleuca
CCGTTTAGTTCGCCCAGAGGTTGAATTTCATGCAAGTTATTTTTTTTTTCTCGTGATTTGATCCGTGGGGGGAAAAAACCAGAAAGACTCCCATTGGTGATGATGGGAACATCCAGGACGGTGGGGTGGAAAATCCCATTTTGCCCCCCACTCGAGACTTCCCTACGAATGGAAACATTCCCAACGCTCTGCGGTTGCAAAACCCACCGCTTCCCCGAACTGATGCCGAAGCCACATTGTCGTGCCTTATTCTCAGCCTGTCGCTCTGATTTTGCTCCTCCTCCTCCTTTGCTTCGTTCCTCCCCAAATCCACCTTGCCCGTCGCGGAGTGACAATTTCCTCTGGCATTGTTGGAGGGGGGGACCGGGGGGATTTCGTTCCAGAAAATGTAGAGGGAAAGACCCCCAAAAATTGCATCGGGATGAGAAGTGCACAAAAGAAGCATCCAAAATGCACCCAGAAAGGTTGAAACGCCCGAGTTTAATCCCCGCTGAATTCCCCTTATGGTGTTTGGGGGGCTTATTAACCGGATGGCGCAGGAGCCCTGGGGGATTAAAATAAGTTGGCCACTAAGCAAATCAGACTCCCCTGAAAGGTTGGGGGCGCAAACTGAATTTGCAAAAGGTGAGCAGTTTTGCAAGGCTGTTGCATTTTGGGGGAAGGAGAAACTTGGGGAGGGGGCTGTTTTTTAGCCTGGAGTCCCCCCATGCCTCTGTTTTGAATGGGAAATAAATACCCTCCCAGCTGTTTGCAAGACCTTCCTGCCTCTTGCTGTGTATACCTGTATTAATTGCTAATTTTAACAAGAA
>NW_023228155.1:0-809 GCF_002007445.2 Ailuropoda melanoleuca
CTTCCCCCCCCCCGTTCATGCTCTCTTTCTCTCAAATAAATAAAATCTAAAAAAAAAAAAATAACAGTAAATACCAGCTGAGAAGGGTACAACGTCTTCAAAATCCTTAAAAATAATAATGTGAGTCTAAGATTCTATACTTAGCTAACCTAGCATTCAGATGTGAGAGAAAGACTATAAGTTACTCCAGAGTGTATTTTAGCAACGAAATTTAAAATTTCATTTTAGAGATAGTACGTGTGAGAAACAATAAAATGTATATTTAAGCTACAGAATATACTTTTTAAAAATAAATAAATATATAAATAAATAAATAAATAAATAACCTGGAACTAAAATCACAAGTCAGGCAGTATAGTCTCCTGGAAAGAGCCCAGACAGGCTCTGAAGGCAGAATGCCTACGTTGAGCTCCCAACTCTGGCACTCATATAAGTTACCTTAAATTCTTTAAGCCTCAGTTCCCTTGTTTATAAAATGGAAATAGGCAGCGAATGATTTCAACATGGGATGTAGGAGAGGAAGGAGAGGAAGAGAAGAGGTAAAACTCTGCTTTAATACAGACAAGAAGATATAAGTATTGATTAACTCTAGCCTTAAGAGGAAGAACAAAATATAAATGTTAAAACGAGAAGGGTTACCACTCTAAGAACATGATGCATAAGTTCCGAACTCCTAGATCAAGCACCTCAAAATGAGAAATCAAGAGGGGTCTTTAGCCTCTAACTCTGAAACTAATAATATTTTACATGTTAATTAATTGAATTTAAATTTTAAAAAATAAAACAAGTGGAAAATTAAAAAAAAAAAA
>NW_023228156.1:0-809 GCF_002007445.2 Ailuropoda melanoleuca
CTGATGTGGAGCTCGATCCCACAACGCCGGGATCACGCCCTGAGCTGAAGGCAGACGCTTAACCGCTGTGCACCCAGGCACCCCGAGCAATATATTTTTTTTACCATCTTCATCAGATGAAGACCGCGACTCTTCTAAGCTCTTATAGGTATCAGATGGGAACTTGGCATATTCTTTCCTTTCAAATTCTCCTTCAAGTACTCTTGAAGTTGACTGTGCTAAAAGACAGTAATGTGCTGTGTTAGCAAAATATGGTTGGGGTGGGGAGACAGGGATAGTGATTAAAGCTTCTGGTTTCAAGACAGACAGACTTGAATGTGAGTTCTGACTCAGGCAGTGTGGCTTTGGCAAATCATTTGATCTCTCTGTTTCAATTTCTACTGGGCAAAATGAGGATGATCTAGCCAAAAGCACTGCTGTAAGGATTAAATGAGATTAAACAGACTCAAACACTGAGAAAATGCCCAGCACATAGGAAGCCTAATGCATGTTAGCTGCCATCCTCTGTATTACAGAATTTTTTACGTTAAAAAACCTCAATAATCTCCACTGACAAATTTTTCTTAAAAGTATATTGGGAGTGAAATTAGGAAAACTAGCAAATTAGTGGAGGCAGCATGAAAATTCCAATTAAAACAATTTTAAGGGAAGAGTGAAGGGGGGGTAAACAGAAGGGGGAATGAACCATGAAAGACAGTGGACTCTGGGAAACAAACTGAGGGCGTCAGAGGGGAGGGGGGCCAGTGATGGGTATTAAGGAGGGCACATATTGCATGGTGCACTGGGTGTTATACACAAATAATGAATCA
>NW_023228157.1:0-809 GCF_002007445.2 Ailuropoda melanoleuca
GGGGGAGCATACGCGCCCAGGTCCTGGCAGAGCCAGGCCAGCATCTGGGGAGAGGCTTTCGTGGCGGGAGCCGCCAGCATGATGGCCTTGGACACACATTTAGTGGGACTCTCACACGCGCACACCATCCAGCGTGGCCGAGCCAGTGATTTTCACACTTCAGATTAGGAAGCAAATCATGAAATCGATTTTTGGGTAAAAACAAGCTTTTTAAAAATGACATGGAATAGAAGCGTGCCACATAGCAAAGGATGGCACAGGACAGTCTTTTAAAAAGGACCAGATTTAAGCAGCTGACCTTGATCTCAGCTCAGGTCTCAGGGTTGTGAGTTCAGGCGCCGCATTGGGCTCCATGCTGGGCATGGAGCTTACTTCACACACAAGGACCCGCGTGCAGAGCTGCATGGAGCGAGAGAAGCGTTGTCTAGTAGTGAGCGCGTGTGTGCGTGTGCATTCGCGTGCATGTGTAGCAGGCACCGCGTATGGACCCTGTGCCGGGCTGGTTCTGCCTGCCCCCGGCGGCCACGCACGCACACACGCATCTCAGCTCTTCGGAGACGTCCCCCCGTAACTCGGAACTGGCCCGTGAGGGAGCTGCTACGCCATGGAAATAGCCAGTCGGGCTCTCAGAAAATAGGGCTCCCCTGCCCTGCTCCCCACGAGCACCGGCGGTTGGACACTCGCCAGCACGCCGCTGGTTACAGTTAGGAAGCGAACAAGCCAACCTCAGACACTAGCCCGTCCGAGTTACTGGAGAGTCTGAGATGTGTCTCCAGATGCATCAGTCTTTGTCTTTCATGGGACACACG
>NW_023228158.1:0-703 GCF_002007445.2 Ailuropoda melanoleuca
CCTCTGTGAGCATGTTGACTTCCTAAGGACAAGCAGAACTGGACTTCTGTCCATGAGCTCATGCATGTAAGCACTGCAAGATTCGAAAAGGCTAAGACCATGGTCACATCTCTTCATTTCTCTGAGCTCCAGTTTTCTTACTTATAAAATGAAGATGTGGGACTAAGATTTCTCTTAAGATCAATGCCAACCCTTCTGTTATTGTAACAGTAATAATCCCTAGCTTTGGATAGCTTGTTATGGACCAGGAATCTCTCTAGTCTTTTTGTGTCTTTAGAAATCCAGCAGGTAGGTACCACTATTTTCTTCATTTTACAGATAAGGCTTTGAGAAGTTTCGTAGATTTTCCCCAAGATCAGATGGCTAATGAGTTATTAGAGCTTCAGTTCCATTTCAGTCCGTGATTGTTTGGTATCAGAGCTTTTCCGTAGTATGCCTGCTGCTTCTGCAAAAAGGAAAAGTCCAGTGGCCACCATCATCATTGTGGGCTTGCTATATGCCAACGTGAGTGCTAGGTACTTTGCACAGAGTCTTAGGATGTAAGTATTATTAGCTCCATGTTGTAGATTTGGAAATTGAAGCTTAGAGGTAATAAGCCTATCCAAGAAACAACCACTGGTAAGCGGTAAGGAAGGATTTGAATCAAAATCTGTCTTGAAGCTTTTATTCTTCTATGTCCCTGAGGGATTCTAGCTATGAAGAC
>NW_023228159.1:0-809 GCF_002007445.2 Ailuropoda melanoleuca
AGAGAAAAATCAATAAGATGGTTTTTCTCCATGTAATCCATCCAATACATAATTTTCCCCCTGCTTTGAAGCAGAAGTCATTATTCCCAACAACAGAGGCTCTAAACAAAACATATTCTGTCCCTTCCAGGGAGTGGGAAGAGTTAAATAGAAGCAGGAACCCCCGCAGATCAGGGCGGGCTGGGGGGAGCTTCCTCTCCCATCCCTCCAGCTCCTCTACTCACAACTCCTAGTTTTGCTTTCTTCTTGCCTGCTTTGTAATTCTCCTGGGCTGGGAGTGCTCAAAGATGTCTCCCCTACACCCGGGAAGATGAAAGACAAAGCTGCTTGATTTTTCTCTACCATTCCAAAGGTGTAAGTCAGAACTTGACCCTTGACAGAAGGGGTAATCTTTGAAAGCTGTGTCAATCACTTTCCATGTTCATAAACAGATATCCAGTGGCCAGACTCAAATAGTTTTTTCATTTGAAATAATGATTCATTCATTCATTCATGCATTCATTTTACAGCCAAACTAATCACTTGGGAAAATCATTAGTAGGTTGCTCTTAAGCATCTCTAATATTATTGCTTTAAAACTCAGTTTGACTTGGTGGTAGAATACCATATGAATTGTTATTTTCTCTTCTCGATGCAGGTGGCAACAGCATTACATTATGTCAATAGCTTTGGCATTCCCCTTCCTATTCCGTTCAATTAAGTCAATGTTTTTCCACTTGCATGTCCATATCAACTAGTAATCACTTCAACTGCTCCTCCGTGAATGCAGAAGGTCTCTTCTATCGGGCCTTGTACCTCCATTTTCACAA
>NW_023228160.1:0-809 GCF_002007445.2 Ailuropoda melanoleuca
TTTTTTTGGCAACCTGCCTCCTCTTTTCAGGTGCAAACATTTAATGTAACTAATTAGCCATAAGACAATATTAGAGAGTTACAGTGATGAGACATAGAGACATTTAGGATGGTGGGACAGCAGGGAAACACAGGGATACTGGACTTTATGAAATTAAATACATCTTCATTAAAAAGTGAATAAAACTTTTAGAGATCATCAGCCTAACAAATATATTATTTTATTTTATAGTTAGTTAAATCTTTTTGTCAAGATAGTAAGTATGAATGATGGCTTCCCTGTTTTCTTTTAAATGAACTATTTTTGGTAATCTTTGCCGACAGGAAAAGTGTAACTAGTTTGAAATCCAATCCAAGTAATTAAGAGACATCACTTTGGAAGTAATTAAAAGATAACTCATGCTAATTCTGAAACCAGCTACTGAAGTCTGTGACTTAATAATAGTGTCCACTTTTTTAGCTAGATAAGATGCTAATTATTTAGAGATTTAACACTAGATCATGTCAAATTCCTCAATGGTTACAGAATCTTGTAAATAACAAGTTGGTAAAATCCTTTCACTTTAGTATGACTATGTGCTCTAAATAAATATACTAAGAGTCAAATTGGAGTCTAGAAACCAATGAGTTAGTGTAATGCCAAATGTATACATAGATAGGTTCTGTAAATTTTCCATGAGAGATGATTCATTACTTTGAAGATGTCGATCAGACAGATGTTACATTGAGTTATTTCCTCTAGTTTCTCTCATTTATCCCTCACTTGCCAGTATATGTGAGAAATAAGTTTGTCTGGACTGATATTCCTCC
>NW_023228161.1:0-197 GCF_002007445.2 Ailuropoda melanoleuca
TAAAGCAGAGCGTCCAGGAAAACACCTCCAGCGAACAGCAGCCTTTCACTGGGGAACCCGATTCCACATTGTGTGTAGGGGCCTGGGGAGGATCCAGTCCTTAGAACCACGAAACAAAGTGTGAGGGGAAAGCCCTTGAAGTCACGATGGCCTAATGGAAGGTGGAACAGGAATCAAGGTGTTTTGGCACCGTGAAT
>NW_023228161.1:430-792 GCF_002007445.2 Ailuropoda melanoleuca
ACACAGCACTGAGAAAGACAATTCGGCCAAAACCCGCTTCCAATGAAATGTATGCTCCCTGGGGAAATCCTGACAAAACTGCTGGCGGCAATGGAACGAAAAGGCCCAAAACACGTCCGTCAGAAACAACACCGTACAGGGACTGTCTTAGCACTATCATCACCCTTCGTGAATAGGGAAACATGAGGGAAAGTGGTCGCGGAAGCGTGACGAGAGTGCCTCATAGTGGTCTCTGAGACACCACACAGTCCTGGGAAATATCAACGGTCATCATGTCTCGTGAGTAAGGGAGCATGAATGAAAAGGTTCAGGATTTTCGAGGGCTCAGCACCCTTCTCATTGGTAATAATGCAGAGCGTCCA
>NW_023228161.1:838-936 GCF_002007445.2 Ailuropoda melanoleuca
TTGGAAGGATCCAGCCCTTAGGACCAAGAAACAAAGCGTGAGGGGAAAGCCCTTGAAATCACGACGGCCTTATCGAAGGTGGAACAGGAATCAAGGTG
>NW_023228161.1:1207-1290 GCF_002007445.2 Ailuropoda melanoleuca
GAGACACCACACAGTCCAGGGAAATATCAATGATCATCATCTTTCGTGATTAAGGGATCATGAATGAAAAGGTTCAGGATTTT
>NW_023228162.1:0-809 GCF_002007445.2 Ailuropoda melanoleuca
TAGCGGAGGAGCCTGATGTGGGGCTCGATCCCATAACACCAGGATCACGCCCTGAGCCAAAGGCAGACGCCCAACTGCTGTGTCACCCAGGCGCCCCCTAACCCATTTTTTAAATTATTATTTTTTGTATCTGTACACCCAGTGTGGGGCTTGAACTCATGACCTGAAGATTAAGAGTTGCATACTCCACCCACTGAGCTAGCCCGGCGCCCTTCATTTGAGGCAGTTTAGATTTCACTAATACTCTCCTCAAAGTCCTTCCAGTTTCTATCCACTGCCTGTTTCCAAAACCCCTCCTACCTTTTAGATATTTCTTATGGAAGCACAGCGTTTCCAGATACCAAAATCTTACTAGTTAACTATTGCTGCACAACATTACCCCAAACTTAGAAGCTTAAAAGAACAGAAATTTATTTCCAGTTTTTGTGGGTCAGGAATCTGGGTGCAGCATAACCAGGTGATTCTGGCTCAGCTTTTCTCATGGGGTTGTAATCCTCTCAAGGCTTGGCTGAGGGAGAATCCTTTTCCATGTTCACTCATGTGGCTCTTGGCAGGCCTCAGTTCCTAACCGTGTGGACCTCTCTACAGACTGCCTCAGTGTCCTCATGGTGTTATCTGGCTTCACCCAAAACAGGTGAACCATAAGTGAGAGAGAACAAGAGAGCGCCCAAGGTGAAAGCTATAGTCTTTTTTATAACCTAATCTCAGCAGTGATATACCATCTCTTCTGACCTATTCTATTTACTAGCTATTTTTAATGCAGTCCAGTGGCTAATTCAGGTTAATAATTACTCTACTTCTTTTTTTTT
>NW_023228163.1:0-809 GCF_002007445.2 Ailuropoda melanoleuca
TCACAGTCTTGCTAAATTAGATGTAGCTTTACTTCACGCTTTGCAAGCTTTAATTAAGATTACAGGCTGATTTCCAGCCAAACCAAGTCATGTCGGTCTGAAAAATGCATCAGTATTCCTAAGCTCTCTGAGGGAAAAACAAAAACAAATATCAAACAACACAAAACGCACACAGAACCACCACAGCCTAAGCAATACAGAACAACATCTAAGGTCACACAACTTGATAAAGTCAGTAAATATTGTTTTAAAAGTGAAAACCTGAGGGGTGCTGGGCTGGCTCAGTTGGAAGAGCATGCAACTCTTGATTTTGGGGTCATGAGTTCAAGCCACCCTGTGGGGTGTAGAGATTACTGAAAGATAAAATCCTTAAAAAGAAAAAAAAAAGAAAGAAAAGAAAGTGAAAACCTGAAATTTGACCCATTCCTCCTCCATTGAATTTTCAGATTTGATCTTTCCAGCATTTCCAGGCTTCTCCCCATTGAACTCTGGCTTTTTTCTCTAACCCCGACAGATGATGACCATATCTTTATTGTACTGAAATTACTGAGTTTGAGTGAAAACTACTGCCACTGGCTCTCACCATAATCCCTGTTCTGCTGGGCTTTTACTGACAGAGGAGAATTAACCATTTCTGAGCACCCTCTCTGTGATAAGCAACTTCATGGTCCTTCATCATCCCCTCTGAGCTTTACCTTGTTGTACCCATGAGAAAACTGAGGCAGAGTGAGCTCAAGTGACTTTTCTAAATGACTGTAAAGTGGCAGAAAAAGTTTTCAAACCGTCTGCCAGCTAAAAACCTAGGCTCC
>NW_023228164.1:0-809 GCF_002007445.2 Ailuropoda melanoleuca
TTAAAAAAAAAAAAAAAAAACAAAAAAACAAAAAAAAAAACCAGTAATAATAATGGTGACTCTTGGTTTTGGCTCAGGTTATGATCTCAGGGTCATGAGACTGAGCCCCGTGTTGGGCTGCACTGGGTATGGAGTCTACTTAAGATTCTCTCTCTCTCTCTATGCCCCTCCCCACCCCCCTCTAAAATAAATAATTAAATAAATCTTTAAAAAAGTACTAACAATAACAATAGCTCTCAGAGACTGGGCACACAATCCCTTTTTATCTCTTACCTTCTCCACTTACAACAGCAGTTGTGTGAGACAGAATTGTATTCCCTTCCTTGAGTTGGAAGAATGGAGCAAGCCAACCATGCTGTCTAATTCCAAGGCCTGTGTGCTTTAGGACAATCTTCTTAATAGCTCACGGCTCTCTATTCTCTCTTAATTATTTTAGACGCACGGTCTAAATAATACTTCTGGGCTGGAACACGCAAAGGGGGCAGACTCAAGTTCTCTCTATAGCTACTGGTCTGGAGTGCAGCTTTCATTCCGAAAAGTAAAGTCGTTTGGTATTTTTGCTTTAATTTACTGTAATTTCTTTGGGCAATGTTTTCTGAGATAATGCTTTCTTGGTTCATGATTCTCTTTTGCTTGCTTCCCTCATTCAGTTGGTTAACAGTAAATCCAAGTCAGCCTCCAGTTGGAACTTAAACCCTTTCTTGCCCTTCTAGTCCTTCTGCACATTATAGCTATTTCCTGGTATTAAATTCCCCATTTGAAAAAAGTAGCATATCACATGGTTTCCACACTAGACACTGGCTGATACA
>NW_023228165.1:0-809 GCF_002007445.2 Ailuropoda melanoleuca
TTGGGTGAAAAGTGAAAAATGATCTCTGCTACAAATTTATCATCCAACTAAACTAATATTCTTGGATCTTTTTTAGACAATGCTTACCTACTACTGATTAATTAACAATACCTCCACATTCCAAGAATGTCTTCCTGAGACTATATCCTTGTGACTTGATGGAAACTTGGAAAGCGCTCTAATCACAAAAGCAGTGCATTTGCAGCCAGTTCTGAGGGTGGGTTACTTATACAGCTAATTTCATCTATCATAACTGATGTTCTTTTCCTAGCTTCAGTTTCAGACACTGATCACTGCCTAAATTTTTCACTAAATTCTGATGCTATAGAGTGTCTTTGGTACTTATATTCCACAATTCAAGCTTATCAGTTTCAGTTGAGGTGCAAGAATTAGAGAATGAAATGAAGGTGAAGGCACTGTAGGAGAGGGAGAAAAGAAATAGAGGTCATTAAACTTTTCTGTTTTTTATTATGTGAGAGCTCAGCTAGCTCTAAAATTTGTGCTCTTGATGGTTATGTTCTGAGTGGTTCACAACAAAAGCATTTGGCAATCTGTGGAGATGTAGCTAGTTGCCTCAAGATTAGGGGAACAGTGCTACCAGCATTTGTGGGGTGAGGCCAGGGATGTTAACATCCCGCAATACATGGGACTTTGGTCAGTTCAGGTCCTTGGAAAAGAGGACACCAGGACAGAATCAGATGAGCAAGAGATTTATTAGGGAGAATGGCTGGTAAGAATAAAGGAGAAAGGAAGAAGTAGGCCAGGAGTGCCTGCACACTGACGTAGCTCTGCTACTCATGAAAGGAGAG
>NW_023228166.1:0-809 GCF_002007445.2 Ailuropoda melanoleuca
AAGAAGCAGGCTCCCAGTGGAGGAGCCCGATGTGGGGCTTGATCCCGGAACGCCGGGATCACGCCCTGAGCCGAAGGCAGCCGCCTAACGACTGCGCCACCCAGGCGCCCCAATTTTATTATTATTTTAAAAAAATATTTATTTATTGGGGGACGGGAAGGGCAGAGGGAGAGGGAGAAAGAGAATCTCAAGTAGACCCCTGGCTGAGTGAGATGTCTGACTTGGGCCTCAATCTCACAACCCTGAGATCATGACCTGAGCTGAAATCAAGAATCAAACACTTAACTGACTGAGCCACCCAGGCATCCCTGAACCGATTTTATTTTTACTTTTTAAAGATTTACTGACTTTGTGAGAGAGTGCGAGAGTGCATGTATTCAAGAGGGGAGGGAGGGAGGAGCAGAGGGAGAGAATTCTGGACAGACTGTGGAAGTCTGTATTTGAAGGTTCTTGCATTCATGGTGACTTTTAGGGGCAAACATCTGGCTGTGTTATACTTTAAGCATGTGAACACTTACATATGGAAATACATACTGTTTTACTACAAATTACTTTAATCTCTCCCATTAGTCTTAATGTATATTATATTAACATATATTTAAAAATTATGTGTAGATATATTACCTACTAATTTTATTTTAATTTAGTTAAGGAGACAAAAAATACTAGGTATAGATGGGGCTATCTGAAAGAATAATTGAATAGGGGAGCCCTGCATTGGGCTCCACACTCAGCGAAGAGTCTGCCTATCCCTCTCCATCTGCTCCACCTCCCCACCCTGTGCCATGAGCTCTCTCTCTCTCTCTCTC
>NW_023228167.1:0-809 GCF_002007445.2 Ailuropoda melanoleuca
GCAGTACTGCTACGGGAGAAAAGTGAGTTTTTCAGCCTGGCCGGGGTGACGGCTGCTGTCGGGGAGCAGAGAACGCAGTAGTGACTGACAGTTTCAAAACTTCTGAGGACTCACATGCTGAAGAAGTCTGTGGTTCCTCCCACGACAGTCTGCATTTGGTTTACTAGAAGATATGTTTTCAATCGTGATCAATTAAAATAGTCACTGTGTCCACTGGATGCACGGTGGGATCCTCCAGAGGGGGGTGCCCCCCACACTACAGTTTGAGAAGCCCTGTTGTGTCCACTGTGACTAGTAGGTCATCACATCCATGTCCAGGCCCACCCTGTGGCCACATGACTCTGTGGATAGAAATAAAAACCCAGTCCTTCTTTGGTAGACGGGAAGTTTTAGGAGGAAAGATAGGAAAGGCAAACGGAATTCTAACAACAGAGTTTTGGATCCAGGGTGCATTTTTAAATACACACCTTGTCAAGACCTTTTCATTTCTAATTGTTCCAAGACTCCTGCTAATTAAAGTTGATTTCTACTTTGAAGAACTAAGTCTTTTAAAGCATCGCCTCTTTGAGACGTCGGTCTGTGACACATCTGCAGGGCTTGACACTGATCCCAGTTTCCACGCGTTCCATCCTGAGAAGAAGCCTCAGACAGAAGCCACCTGGCTTTCGAAAGAGCGGGAACGGAGGCCATGAGCAAGCCCAGAGACTCCCTGGCCAATCCTCTCTGGATGCACCAGGGATGCTTGGTCACTGCTGAGCTCTGCCTCAGCTCCCCAGCCCCCCACCGCTGGGTGGGGCACAGCACTGGCT
>NW_023228168.1:0-810 GCF_002007445.2 Ailuropoda melanoleuca
TTTAGACTGATAAAAACTTTACTAAAATATATAGTCCTATAAGCTTCATTTTTAACATCACTCATTTTTTTTTTAATTTAGAATACTTACAACTTTCATTTCTCTAGTGCCAAGTATGACACCATCACACTGATAGAGAAGTATGATGGCCTGAGGAGGAGAGGTAATCCATATTTTTGATGACTAATTTATGACAGAGCTCTTTCCCTGCCATATATGGCTTTGGTATTTAATATTGTCCAAAAAATAAGTGTCTAAAAACACCTACATAAAGAACTACACATAAGTTAAGTATTTGTGAAACTGAGGTTAATATTCTAGAACTCGGTATGTTTGCCCAGGCCAAACTAGAGAAATAAAAGAGAGCTAATAGAATCACAGTACCTAGGAAATCTTTGGCAGTGACTGCAATCTCAGGGATATTTCTGGAGATAGAATGTGACTCGTTTATAAACAGAGTAAAGAGGAGAAGCATCAATGGCTTCCTCCTGCTCAGCAATATCATAACTCTAACACCATTTACTCCTTGGGTTAGAGAACCACCAGCTTTTTTTTTTTTTAATTACTAAATACACTTCCCAAGTATATACTCCTACATTTGGAACGTAACAGTTGGAAAAAAATATACACCATTTGTCTCACCTACTGTGGGATAAACTCAGTCAAAATCATTTATCACTTGATACTGTAAGCCTCCGTGGACCACTGGAGTCAATGTTTGAAAACTTTTAAAGTATCCCTTCTCAAATAATAAAGCTGTGTCTTTACAATTTTTTTTGAGTTTCTGAAGAAGAGTAAAATGGCATAATA
>NW_023228169.1:0-3962 GCF_002007445.2 Ailuropoda melanoleuca
GAATTCTTAATCATCAAGTTTCCCTTTGCATTTCATTCTCTATCTTCTCTTTCTTCTTTACTTTTGTCTCTTCTCCCTCAGCTCTTCATAAATAACTTAAATATACATTTAGTATTTCTATTTAGTGAGTAAAGTGTTGTGATCCCTTTCTCTGCAGTGTAAAAACAAAACATAGAGAATTCTATATTCATTAAAAGATAAATTAGAAGTGCACATGCTTTTATGCCTTTTCTATTCTTTATGTCTTCTTAGTTGGAAGGAACAAAAACTGTGGCTGCTCTAAGCACAAATGGGGTAGCTCCAGACTCTCCAGCAGGCAGGTAACCGGGCTACNTTCTCCGCGAGGAGCCCGCAGAGTGGTGCTCACGCAGTCAGGAGGCCATCACAGCGGTCGCGCGCTGCTCTCAATGGCTCCATCACTACTGCTAATGGACGCTAGGGGGTGCTGTTGCACGGCTGCCCCCGGTACCCTAGAAACCGGATGTGGCCGCCACTGGCTTCTTTCCCAGGCATTCAGAGCAAGCCCTGCTTCTTTGGACCCATCGCATTTGATGTAGTTTGTCTAGGTTACGTCTGGTCTGTGGCCTGGGTGAGGTGCTCAGGCTCTCCATGCAGGAAGGCTGTGGAAACCAGTCGCAGGCATTTCCAGTTCCGCCATGGGAGGCAGGCTCTGGGGAGGTTCCATCATTGGAAGGGTTTTTAGATCTGGATGTTCGAAAAGATTGACAATTGTCATCAGCAGTTCTCAACTCATCTTCCCCTTCTCTAGGCGGTTGTCTTTAAGAGACGGCCACTTGAGAATGGAGACTAATTGTCTATTTCTTCTCTTGCCCTAAAATGTTGAGGGTCAAGAAGGAAAATAATTGGTCCTCCGTTCGCATGGCCCTGTCCGAGTTTGGCTGGGACGGGAAATAGGAGAATGCAGTTGGAGAAGTAGCTGCCAAAGCCAAAATTTATGTCTGGAATTACCAATTTTTAACCCTTTATTCTGATTTTTAAATTATATGCTCTCTTTCCATCTGCTTACTTTTTCTGAAAAATGAGTTCACACTAACACGTTCTGGATAAAAATAACAGCTTATTGCTTTTGTAGTTTCTAGAATTACAAGTTAAGTTAGGGCTAGCCACAAAGATACACATGGCCTAAAATTTTTTTTTATTTAATCCCTTTTCCCTAGGCTAATTGTATTAGTTTGTTGGAACTACTGTAACCAAGTACCACAGACTGGGTGGCTTAAACAACAGAAACCTAATGTCCCACAGTTCAGGAGACTGTAAGTCCAGGACCACGGGCCCAGCAGGGTTCGTTCCTTCCAAGGTCAACGAGGGAAGGATCTGTTTCAGACTTCCCTCCTTGGCTTGTGGATGGCTGTCTTCTCCATGTGTTTATACATCGTCTTCCCTCTTTACATGTCTCTGTGTCCAAATTTATCATTTTTTAAAAGATTTTATTTACTAATTTGACAGAGAGAGACAGCCAGCAAGAGAGGGAACACAAGCAGGGGGAGTGGGAGAGGAAGAAGCAGGCTCCTAGTGGAGGAGCCTGATGTGGGACTCGATCCCAGAACGCTGGGATCACGCCCTGAGCCAAAGGCAGATGCTTAAAGACTGCACCACCCAGACGCCCCCAAATTTATCATTTTTATAAGGATACTGGTCCTGTTGGATGAGGGCCCATCCAAATGATCTCATTTTAACTTGCTTACCTCTATTTCCATATAAGGCCATGTTGCGAGGTGCGACAGATTAGGACTTCAACATATGAATTTCAAGGGGGATGTAATCAACATTAATCTTGCTGCTAATCGTAATAAAATTTGTGTTTGGGGGAGGAGGAGAAGAGACTGTGAAAGACTCCAGTAGCTGTAGTGCCTTCTAATTTGGGGGGACAGTAGTGCTGAGGGTCAGGAGTCTGACATCATGGCATTTCCAAATCTGGAGAGGCTCCAGAAGACCTTTCAGGACACAATCTTTGTTTATAATATTTTAAAATCGTAATTTGTAGACACGACCTAGCCATTAAAATGTAAGTAGAATTTGGTATCTATATGTCCTATGCATAGCCCAAAAAGCCATTTTTTTTCATTTGCAATTTAAAAAAGCACAACTTCGGGGCACCTGGCTGGCTCAGCCAGTAGAGCACGAGACTCTTGATCTCGGGGGTCGTGCATTCAAGCTCCACACTGGGTGTAGCACTTACTCTAAAAAAAATATTAAAAATAAAAAAGCACAACTTCTCTAATTCTAAGGTGCTAAACTTATTTTGGAAACAATTTAACAATATTGCAACAGAACTTAGTCCTACCAAAAATTCACTGAATTTTTCTTTGATTACAGAAAATCATATCAGAAATCTCAACACTTGGGACACCTGGATGGCTCAGTCAGTTAAGTTTCTGCCTTTGTTTCAGGAAGTGATTCCAGGGTCCTTGAGACCTAGTTCTGCATTGGGCTCCTTGCTCCGCAGGGAAGGGAAGCCTGCTTCTCCCTCTGCCTGCTACTCCCCCTGCTTGTGCTCTCTCTCTTTCTCAAATAAATAAATAAATACATAAATACAGTCTTAAAAAAGGAAAAAAAGGAAATCTCAAAACTCACGAGTTTTCACATGGATTTTCCCAATCAATTGAAACCACATTTTTTGAGCACCTATATGTAAAACAGAATGTAGTAAAAAAAAATTGTGCTAGAGTCAGAAAATCGTGATGAATCTTTTCTGCTCCATCTGCCTTATCTATCTCACAAATCAAAAACAAAAATGTAAACTATATAAAGCCCTACAAGTCCAAGGTACTTATTTATTTATTAATTATTTATGTGGCAGAGAGAGAGACAGCCAGCGAGAGAGGGAACACAAGCAGGGGGAGTGGGAGAGGAAGAAGCAGGCTCCCAGCAGAGAAGCCTGATGTGGGGCTCGATCCCAGAACGCCGGGATCACGCCCTGAGCAGAAGGCAGATGCTTAACGACTGAGCCACCCAAGCGCCCTGAGTCCGAGGTACTTTAAAACAAATTATGAACAAAGAGCCTCACTCTGCTTTTAGGTTACTGAAATATATGGCAAATTCTCTATTGGTCTCAAGCACCTTAGAATTAAAATGGAGATGACTGAGGAGATGTTACAAGGAATTAATAGCATAAGCAAATACTGCCAACTTTTATTGAATAGCCTTATTAAAATTATAGCCTTAAGATTTAAAAAATAGGCTTGAGCCTAAGACAGTTGACTCTCCCTTCTGAGTCTCCTTTGCACTTAGTTGAGTCTATTTAAGTTCCTTTACATTCCGTCTTGCATTTTGACAAATTACATTTTGGCAAATTTCTTCACTTGGGCAAATCATACATATTTCCTACCATACTCTGCAGGAAGCTTACAGTCAGAATGTATTGTATTCGCTTTCAGTTTCTTCCGGCCTTGCTGTGTAAGGGGTCACTATAAACACTGTCATCTTTGAAACTTCTGAATGTGAATAAGCAAAGCAGCCACATGATGGCAGCATGTTAAAAGAATAAAGATTGTCCACTTGAGGCCAGCCTTTTCATCTTTAAAACTGTGTGAACAAAGAGGAAAACTTCAAATCTACCAACTTAGTGAACCCCTTATTCTCACTGCTTCTTACAGAGGAAGGAGCTGAGGGTAAGAGATGGTTTCCAGATCTCAAAAACAACAAGGAGCAAGAAAACAGAGAGCTCTGAGTACTGAGATTTTAAGCTAGAACCAGACAATCAGGATGTGACTCATCCTTCAAGCTGAATGGTTTTTGGTTACAAGTAAGGGAATCGTTTGGCAAATTGTACAAAGAAAAATGATAATTTATGGAGAGTGCCTAATTTTCATGTCTGGTAGATATACAGATGTTTTTGGTTGCTCTGTTGATTAAATTTTTAAAAGTCACATGCATGTATGTGTTATGTATTTTTGAATGGATTGCCAAAGCCTTGCAACAATGAATTTGAACAACCTCTT
>NW_023228170.1:0-3100 GCF_002007445.2 Ailuropoda melanoleuca
AGAACAGTCATGGATATTTGTGGACAAGGGCCCCAGAGAGTGGATTCAAGGACACAGCAATAGGTTTGCTCGTTTGCTTTTTGTTGTTGTTGTTGTTGTTTTTGTTGTTTGCCTCAGATTCTGTCCAAAGGAAATTGTGTTGGGGTAAAATGCTTGCATTTAGGCAAAGCAGCTGTGTCAACAGAGCAATGGTCTGGGAACTCAGACTCCCAGATTTGAATCCAGCTCTGGAACTTGTGAAATTGTGAGATATCAGACAAGATCTAGACCCTCTAATTCACCTTTCTGACCATGTGACAGGTGTTCATTCATTCAATGCTCATCACACACTTATGCAATGATTTGTTTCCTCTCCCTATTCCTCAGGTGGAGGAATGGAGGCACAGAGATGAATGTGACCAGGTTCATGAACTCCTCTAAGTAAAGGAGCCAGGAGGTGAACCCAGGCCTGCAGTCCAGTGCTCGTGCTCTAACTACTGAACCGAACTGCACTTATGACTCAGCCATGGGATCAGTAGTTACTGTGCAAAGAAGCTTTGGCATCTGCGTGGATGTCAGGAATTCCCTGAGCCAAGGGGAATCCCAAACACTGTTTGTCATTATGAGGTCAGCTCGGTGGTCACATAGCCCAGGGAAGCCCTTGAGCCATAGAAGTCCAGATCTTGCCATAGTCATTCATCTGGAAAGGACATAGAAAACCTGGTCCATTTGAAGCCATGATTGTGTTCAGTCCAAAGATTCTGAGAGTTTGGAGGAACCATTTAGGACAAGCCAGTCAAACTCTGTTTGAACGCTGGGCTACTCTTCAGCACCTGACCTCAATCTGGTCGGAATGGAGGAGACCCTTTCATGGTATTTAATGGCATTGTCAGTATGAGTAAGCCCTAGTCATGCCGAAACCTTGTGAGCTTAGGGACACTCCTGGGACAAGGAAAAATAAGACTCAAAGAACCAGTTCATGATTAAACTTCTGTCCAGAGCTGGTCAGTGCCTGGCCAATCAGTGTCATGGTATGGTCGCTCTTCAGGGCATGGCACAAATAGAATAAGAATAGGGAGCATGCTGGGCGGTACCTGGCTGGCTCCGCCAGTGGAGCATTTGACTCTTGATCTCAGGGTCGTGAGTTCAGTCCCCATGTTGGGCACGGAGCCTAGTTTAAAAACAGAAAAGAATCGGGGACATAGTGTTGTAGATTTGATAACATTCTCCCCATGAGCCCTAACAAAGTGCTTGAATTCCACGAACTACAAACTTTAGGGACAGTGACCAACAAGGACTCAAACTCTTATAACAGACTGCTGTCCATCATCCTTGCTTGGATGCGCTGGTCCAGCTGGGCCAGGGAGTGTCCATGCTCCAGTGGGGGCGTTTGCTCCTTCCAGAGCTCTCCCATTGTTGGCTAGTAAGTGCAAGCATGGAGAGAGGCTTGCTTCATGACTATATACACATAGCCTTGCAAAGCAAGACTAGAAGTCAAACAGCATCAAATGAATAATGGTGCTTGGTTTTCAATGATAGAACTTCATTATTGACAAATCGTCAACAATTGATGAGCTTCCTCACAAAGGATGTGAGATGAAATGCAACAGAAAGTCGTGCTTAGATCTGAATCTAAGTCTCTCAATAAAAGGTTAATCCAAGTCTCTCAATAAAAGGTTGCTTATTATCACGTGCAAAATAGGATACAGCAGATGATAGATTTAAATGCAAAGATCCTTACGGAGAGTCGTGACGGGGTAGCTTCTNATATGGAAGGGTCCCTCTCTATGTGTACTTTGTATATTCCCTGATTTTTTTAAAAAAAGATTTTATTTGAGAGAGAATGAGAGAGCAGAAGTGGTGAGTAAGGAGGATGTGGGGGGGAGAAGAGGGACAAGCAGGCACCGAGCTGACTGCAGAAACAGAGGCCCGGCTTGATCCCAGGACCCTGAGATCATGACCTGAGCCAGGTCAGACACGTGACCCACTGAGCCACACAGGCGCCCCTGAGGGGTCCCTCTCAAAGGAGGTGGGGCTTGGTCCCCTGCCACTGCAGGGTCTAGAGAAGGATGAGGAGTCCATAAAGACTGGATCTGGGGGAGGAAGGAAAGAACAAGGAAGGTGCCCATTCAGAGCCAGTGTAGTCCCGGTTCACTCTTAGCCAGGCCTTAGTCCAGGCAGTTTAGAGACTTACTTAGATCAATACCAGTGAGATACTAGAGGTCATAGGCTTAATTTATTAAACCAGCAAAGCACTAGCCCAGGTGGCCATTTTCCCAGTTAATTCACAGGAACTGCTCAGCCAGGGTTGGTCAGTTGAAGGGAAGCTAATTCTTGGTAGAGCTGTCATGTGGCAATTAGTTTGGAAAGTCCTGGGTTCTGAATCAGCTTGGGAGCCCTGCAGACCACTGGTCCCTGAGGGTGCTCAACTGGTCCCAGGGAAGGCTCCACATCAGACAGCTAGTAGGGTGAATGCTGTGGGAGGATGGCCACAGTTGGGCTTCTCCTGGCTCTTTAGAGGGTCTTGTCAAGGGGCACCTGCACTGTGTTCTGGGTCAGGGGTTGAAACCTAGATGTGTGAAGGTGAGCTAAGATTTTGACTTTGCTGTTGGCTCAGGTACCTCCNTGCCTCCCCCAGAGCATCCACTGTCTCCCACAGACAACTCGGGGCTGGAGGATATGAGGAAGAGACCAGGGAGCCCTGGTTCAGGGCTGCAGGGCTTGATCTCAGGTGTCTGGGCAGGTGTCAGGTGTTCTGGGACCTCTCACCCCAAGGAACCAACTCCATCCCTGTCCTGGATCCCCCACTCAACATTAAGTTGTTTCTATAGCTTGGCTTTGCTAAATAGTGCTGCTGAACATGGGCAGATATTTCTCTGAAATCTAGACTTGAATTCAAATGGATTTCTTATCCAAGAGTGGGATTGCTGGGTGTAATGGTAATTCAAATGGATTTCTTATCCAAGAGTGGGATTTCTGGGTGTAATGAGAGTTCTTTTGTGAGTTTTTGTTGAATTCCAGTATTGTGTTTTCATAGTGACTGCATCAGTTTACATTCTCTGTTTGGTATTTGAAGGCTATATGAACCCTAAGACCTTCCTTAAGCCCTCTCTGTCTCAGG
>NW_023228170.1:3295-4353 GCF_002007445.2 Ailuropoda melanoleuca
ATGGGCAGATATTTCTCTGAAATCTAGACTTGAATTCAAATGGATTTCTTATCCAAGAGTGGGATTGCTGGGTGTAATGGTAGTTCTTTTGTGAACCTTTTTATGAAGTCCCGTTCTGTGTTTTCATAGTGACTGCATCAGTTTACATTCTCTGTGGGGTATTTGAAGGCTATATGAACCCTAAGACCTTCCTAAAGCCCTCTTTGACTCAGGTGGCTTTGCTAGGCAAATGATGAACCATGGGATCAAAAGTTTGAACTCTGATGAACTTATCACTCCTTTTTCTATGGTCTTCTGATAGCAAGATGTCAACAGCTCTTTCTCTTGTCATGCATTTCCCACGGTCTCTGAGAAAACAAAAACAAAAGTGAAAAAAAACCCATATTTTCTCTAGGTCTCCGGAAGCTGTCCAGGAGAATAAAGCCGAAGGTTCACCCCATTTCTGACCCTGTTGAAAGTACTGTGGAAATTCATTCATTAAGTTGATTCAAGAATAATTATTCTAGGGGCACCTGGGTGGTGTCCAACTCTTGATTTTGGCCCAGGTCATGATGTCAGGGTCATGAGATTGAGCCCTGTGCTGGGCTCCATGCTGGGTATGGAGCCTGCTTCAGATTCTCTCTCCCTTTCCCTATGCCCCTCCCCTGCTTACACTCTCTCTTTGTCTCTAAAAGAAAAAAGAAGAATCATTACACTAGTTTTCAGTGTCCCATACTTAAGACAAAAATACCAAGCCATATTATTTTTGTTTCACGTGTGAAAATTTTAATTTAGCTGGTCACTCATTAATTTATAGCCACAGTAGTCAAATGGCATTTGCAACTCAAGTCTGTTCACATTTCATGGTAGGTATAGTGAAGCTAACGAATGGACATTAGTCTGTTATTAAATATTAGGAAAAATAGATCTTTTATTATTTTTAATGAAAAGACGTTATTATTTCGAATAGGTTTAGATTAAGATAGTAATTGAGCAGATAATATAAAAAGTTTCCCTATCACCCTTCTCCCTTGGCGCACAATTTCCACAATCCTTAAAAGCTTCATCAGTGTGGAACA
>NW_023228170.1:4397-10609 GCF_002007445.2 Ailuropoda melanoleuca
GATATTAATACTCATTGAAGGCCAGCATTGCTAGGAGGGTCTGCTCTGTGTTGTGCAGGAGTATGGGTTTTGACAAATGCGTAAAGTCGTGTATCCACCATGTACAGAGTAACTTCACTGCCTTGAAAATCCTGTGGTTAACCTATTCATGCCTTTGCACTTTCTCTAGAAATGTTAACAACCGTTGACCTTTTGTAATCTCTATAGCTTTCCTTTCTCCAGAATGTCATCTAGTTGGAACCGTAAAGCATGTTGCTTTTCCAGACTGACTACTTTCACTTTTATCTATATGGTTCACATTCGTCAATGTCTTTTTGTGACTTGAAAGCTCACTTATTTTTTTAATCTCCTTTTTATTATTGTTTGAGAGAGAGAGTGAAAATGTGTGGTGAGGGGCAGAGAAAGAGGGAGAGAGAATCTTCAACAGCCTCCACACTCAGCAGGGAACCCGTCTGACTTGGGGCTGGATATCATGCCCCTGAGATCATGACCTGAGCCAAAATCAAGAGTTGGATGCTTAACTGAGTGAGCCAGCTATGTGCTCCGGTAGCTCAGCTATTTTTATTACCAAATCGTATTGCGTTGTAAGGGTGTATTGCCGGTTTCTCCGTTCTCCTAGTGTAGGACAGTTTAGTCGCCTTTAGATTTAGTGTTCATAAATCAAGCCGATAGAAGCACTCCTGGGCCAGTTTTCATGTGGACACATTTTTTCAACTCAACTGGGTAAATACCTAGAAGTGAGATGGCTGGATGACACAGCAAGACTGTGTTTTGCTTTGTAAGATTTGATAGAATTCACCAGTCAAACCATCTGGGGCTGGCTCTTCTTTCTGGGAAATGTATTAACTATTGGTTAAATGTCTTTGATACATGCCTGGTTCAGATCATCTATTTCCTTTCAGTGGGTTTTGGTAGTTTTGTGACTGTGAAGGAATTGGCCTCTTTCCTTTCAGGAATCCTAGAATTTTTCCATGTATTCCTTTAGAATCCTTTCAACGTGACGTCTCCTCTTTCATCTGATATTAATGTGTGTCTTCCCTCTTTCTTCATGGTTAGTCAGGCTAGAGCTTTATCCATTTTACTGCTATTTACAAAGAACCAGCTTTTGTCTTGGTTTGGTTGATTTTGTCTGAGAGTTTTTTGTGTTCCATTTCATTGGTATCTGCAATTACATTATTTTTTTCCTCTTACTTGCTTTATATGACATGACTCTTTTTTGCCTTGTTTTCTGAGGAAGCCTATTCACTTTGAATCTTTCTTGCTTTCCAACATGATGACATTCAGTAGTATAAATTCACCCAAGCACTGCCTTTGCATACATTTTTGTCAACGTATATTTTCATTTCGTTTAGTTCAAAATCTTTTCAAGCTTCTCTTGAAACTTCCTCTTTGACCATTTTTTAAATCTCCAGCTATTTGGGGATTTCCCAAGATTTCTTCCTGTGTTTGAGCTCTAGTTTAATTTCATAGAGGTCTGAGAGCAGCTGTTGTATTGCTTCTACTCTTTGAAATGTGTTGGGGTGTGTTTTATGGCCCAGCATGGGGTCTCTTGCTGAATGTTCCAGGTGAGCTGGAGAAACAGTATATTCTGCTAGAGAGTCTGTGCTCCAGGAAACCTGGATTCCCTGTGTTTCCTCCTATCTCCTCAGGTTCGTGGTTTGTCCTGTGTCCTCCCCTCTCCATGGATCCCAGAGAGTGGTCAATTTCTCAGTGTCTTCAGGCTTTTTCTTGTTAGTACGGTGGACAGTGATTTCCATGATCCTTGCATGTGGAGCCCTCTACTTTTGTCTTCATGTGCCTTCAATCTTCCCTTCTCCTGAAATATGTCTTGACTTCATGATATTTGGGCATACGCTGCTTCCATTCATAAAACCAGGTCTCCAAAAACAGCCAANTCCTGGATTCCCTATGTTCCCTTTCTTGTCTCCTCAGGGCCATGGTTTGTCCTGTGTCCTCCCCTATCCATGGATCCCAGAGAGTGGTCGATTTTTCAGTGTCTTCAGGCTTTTTCTTGTTCGTAGGTTGGACAGTGATTTCCATGATCCTTGCATGTGGAGCCCTCTACTTTTGTCTTCATGTGCCTTCAATATCCCTTCTCCTGAAATGTGTCTTGACTCCAATATATTTGGGCACACGCTGCTTCCATTCATATAAACAGCTCTCCAAAAACAGCCGAGAAGCCTGTGTCTAGATGTCAGCTTATGTAACAAAACATACGTTTTCTTTGACATTCCACCTCTTACATTGGCTTTTATCCTAAGTTAGAGGTTTACAGAAATATCAGCCATAGGCTTTCACTCAACGTGTTACCCTCCCAGAGGTATGGACTAGTGAAAATAGAGAATATATGTGTTTTTACATATATCCATTGAGTATCCAGCCTTTCACACACAATGACAGACCAAGAAACCCATTGACAGAGATGGATAGATACGCATGTACATAGGGAGTTAGTAACAGAGAAAAAAAAGGTAACGTTTTGAGATGAAGAGACATACGAATTTCTGTATGTAGACAATTGCATCCTTGTGCACATAAAGCTCCAGCTTTAGAAAAGCACGAGCCTCTATTCATGTGGTTGTGTGGTAATACACAGTCAGGTCCCCTGAGTCTGCGTCCAGTGTGCTGTTCAAAGGCGAAGCTCTGGTCATTCGCATGACTGGGCAACAGGTCTTACCTTGAGGTGCTCACGTGTAGGAGGAGGAAATCACGCAAGATGATAGAGTTTCACACGTTGTAGAACACGAGTGTGTTATGTACGTAAGCTCTCTCTCCCACCAGTAAACTGGTGTTCGTCGTGTTTGACCAGATAGCTGTCAGGTCAGGCTACTAATTCATTCTGGAAGCATCATGTACATTATTTTGGGAAATGGCCACTTAGTGTGTCCTCAGGCAGTCAGCAAAACATTTCTGAGACCTTTATGTGACTCCTTAAACACCAGGCCTGGCTTAACATAAAGGAGTCCTTTTTAGACAAAGCAGGTGTGTGTCATGGAGAAAGCACTGGCCTGGGAGCTTGGACAGCAGAGTTTGACTGCAGCTCTGAGTTTTGTGAAGTTATGGCATCTCAGACGAGACATTTCATCTCCAAGGAACCTTCCTGAGCATTTCCACGGCATGCTTTACTTACACTAACCATTCAACCCTCACCACCAATGCAGTACTTTGCTTGCTAAGGGCACTCTTCAGATGGAGAAACTGAGGCACAGAGCTGAATGTGCCCAAGCACACAAGCTCTTAAGTGGAAATGCCAAAATGTAAACCCAGATGGCTGGGTCCATGCTACTACTCTGAGATACTGAACTGCACTTACCACACTGACAAGCATAGCTTTGAGCCATGGGCTCAACAGAAACCATGCAGGATCTTTCCAGGGCCTGTGTATATATCTGAACTGCATGAGTCTACAGAGATCCCAAGTACTGTCTACCATTATGAGGTGGCCTCAGTGGTCACATGGAGGGCAGACTTGGGCCTAGACCTTAGTGTGAAAAGCACACAGANAGGCCTAGCCCTTAGTGTGAAAAGTACATAGAAGGTCCAAACTGTCTGTCCAGCTCAGATTTTGAGACTGGGAGGCACAACATTGAAAACCCTGGTAAATCTCTCTCAGTGTTGGGTCACTTCTCAGCAGCTGGCCCCAAATGGGAATCAATAGATAGTTTAGTGCTCTTTGATTGCATGATCCCCCTGAGCCCCCAGAAATCCTCCAGTGCTGGCAATGACACACCCAATCAACAAGGACAAATAAGAACTCAAAGTAACATTTGGTTACTAACCCAGGGTACACTCTTTTTCCTGCACCTCTCTTACAGAGCTGGGGTAGAGGATGTCGGGAGAAACCCAGGCCTCCCACTGTAAAGGACCATCCCATTAGTGGATGACTACTGCTAGCACGGAGAGCCACCCGACTCAGTGAACACATACATGAGACACACACTGGATGGAAAAATACCATAAGATTAATGACGTTATTTTTATTTATTTCATATTTTTAAATTTTTGGACTATATTCTGTCTTTAGGGTGTCTTTATTTTTCATCATTATTATTTTTTAATGGAAGTAGTTGAGTTGACACACTATATTGCATTCATTTCAGGTGTACCTTTGCCTTCCATGGCAAAGCCAGGACTCTGTTTCTCCCTTCTTTGCTGCCTCTCTTCTCTGCATCTCCTTCCATGAAGAAGGGGGCTCACCAATAGCCAACTGCAGGCTTTTCTTTTTTAATTTAAATTCAAAGTAGGTAACATACTGTATTAGTAGTTTCAGGGGTAGAACTTAGTGGTTCATCTGTCACGGTAACAACCAGTTGTCATTCCATCAAGTCCCCTCCTTAAGACCCATCACCCAATTACCCCATCCCCCCACTCAGCAGCCTCAATGTGTTCTCTAGATATACGGGAATATTACTCAACTGTTGAAAGTCTCGAATCTTGTCATTGGCAAGTGCGTGCTCTTAAACCAACCACATCCCTCACCAACCCCCCCTTCAGCAGCCCTCAGTTTGTAATATAGATACACTGTAAATTACTCAACCATCAGAAGGAATCAAATCTTGCCATTGGCAACTGCATGCTGTTTAACCAACCACATCCATCTCCACTGTTCTGTCGTTCAAGTCAAGCAGAGCTCTCTGAGTCATTCATGAGATAGAGCACCATGGCCTGAAGGTACTCTGTGTCCTCTAGTCTGTCTCCCATTCGAATGGCCAGTTGGAGGAGCTTAATCCTGGCAGAAAAAATAGAGAGACTTCACTACAGGCAGAGCAAGGGGTGGGGCTTCCTCACGACACCACAGTGTGCAACAAGGTGACCTATTTGTAGACTAACTGACTCACATCGACCAGGTTGCCTTAAGCTAGAAAGTCAAAGGTCTGTTTCTCCTTCGTTTCCTCATCCTCTTGTTTGCTTTTCCTCACCCACCAAGGAGAATGGCCCAGCAGCAGCTCAGCCCATGCTTCTTAACCAGTCACTCCTATACAGTCTTGTCCCGTGTCCATATCAACAGTGATCACACAGTAATTCCCGAGTAGGACCAACAATGGACTGACACTTACTCTGTGTCCTTTTAGAGTCTACCAAGGGTGTGGTGGAGGACCTTGGCAAGAAAGCACCGTGGCCCAACACATCCAGGGTAAGCTTGGCTGTCTTTGCCTGAGAGAAATGTTTCTTACTTGAGTTTCCTCTTTTTAAAGTGAGTTCAGCTATGACAACATGACAGTGTAGTTTTTAGATGTGATGTACCATTTTCTTGGGGTGTTGGGAGGGGAGGTTGTAAACTGTGTGGTAGGGGACCTTTTACTCAGAAGTGGTTTTTCTTCCCTGAATTAAGAGTTTTGTAATTGTGCTTCAGGGAATTTGAGAGATCCATCCCACAGGAAAAGCTCATGCCTTTTCCAGGGGTGCAGGCTGTGCTTCCTTTCAGGGCCTTTGTCTTTCCTGCTGTTTCTCATTTGGTTTTCAATAGTCACCAAGAGAACCGGTGATGACAGAGTATGCATATGACCTGACTCTCAGGATGTGTTCTTTTCTGTAAATGCAGGTGGCCCCAGCACCATGGGGAAGTGGTAAGTATTCTGGAATCAGTCACTTGCTGAGGAAAAACTCTACATGGTAAGGCAAGTGGGGGGATGTCCTCACTGTCCTCAGTCTGGAGAGCCATCTGATTCCAGGTTCCTGGTAGGACTGAGGCTTGGGAGTGTGGGGAAAAGCAGACTTCCAGGCTAGAAACTATGTGCAAGTATCTCCAATCCTAGGAAACCAACGCATTCCCCCTGGGTGGTGTGGGTGTGTGTGCCTGAGGCTTGGAGGTTATGTGTCTTGTGTATGTGATTATGAGTGTGTGTGTGTGAGAGAGAGAGAGCAAGAGAAACAGAGACAGACAGAGAGAGAGAAGACTGAGAAAGAGAGAGAGGGAGAGAGAGAGAGAGAGAGAGAGAGANTCCAGGAGATAAAAAAAAAAAAAAAAAAAAAAAAAAAAAAAAAAAAAAAACAGATACTGCATGATATCACCCTTCTCCAAAGCCATGTCATCACACTGCGCACTTTAGAGCTTTACTGCTGTGGGTGGCCCAGCAGGGGTACTTCAGTCCATGCTTGGTAACCAGCTGGCTCCATACACCCAAGTCTCGTGTCCATATTAAGCAACATTCCATGAATATTCTTGAGCAACAAGAGGAATGTGCTGACAGGTATTCTGTGTCCTAGATGCC
>NW_023228171.1:0-810 GCF_002007445.2 Ailuropoda melanoleuca
AAAAACAACAACAACAAAAAAACCCTGATAGCTACAAGAACAGATGAGTTGTTGCCAAAGGTGGCTGTGGGGAGGTAGACAAAGTTAGTGAAGTTGATCAAAAGGTACAAACTTCCAGTTATAAAATCAGTAAGTCATGGAGACGTAATGTGCAGCATTAATGTGAAAGTTGCTAAGAGTAGATCTTAAAAGTTCTCATTACAAGAAACAAAAAATTGAAACTGTGTGTAGTGACGGACACTAACTTGACTTATTTTGGTAATCAGTTCATAACACATACTGATACTGAATCATTACGTTGTACCCCTGAAACTAATATGTCAATTATATCTCAATTAAAAAACTATTGCTCCTTGAACTCACTGAAGTTTTCTCATAAGTAAGGTAATATCTCTCAAATGTATCTTCTTTTTGGAATTTGCTAAATGTTTTACATAGTTCATGCTTTATGATATAGCTATATCTCATGGCCAAATTTTATGCTTTCTAAGCTTTATGCTCTTCATAAAAATTCAAATCAAATCAAGCGAATTTCAGAGTGTTATTTTGTCCCAAGATCAAAAGTATAACTATTAATCATTTCTGATTTTATTAGGGTTCTCTAAATATTATAAAATTAGGATTTAAAACAGGTAGAGGTCAGATGGTGCACTCCTGCATACGAATCCCCCAAAGAGTTCCCATCTCACCCAGACTGGAAGCCAAAGCCCACATCATGGTTTACAGGGCCCTACGCAATCCGATGGCATTTTATTTCTGATCTTCCCATAGGTTCCTACTCTCCTCCCTCTCTTCATTCTTGCCATGATG
>NW_023228172.1:0-810 GCF_002007445.2 Ailuropoda melanoleuca
GAAAATTAAAGATTTGAATTGCTTGGGTCTAAGTGGCAGGTAAGTGCATGATGGTCCAATTCTAAAGAAAACGGGAAATAATTTTAATTGGTGCAGATTTGAATTCAAACCCCAGCCACTTTCAAGTAGTGGTCTAGGATAGGCTTCCTAGAAAAACTCTACTGCCCAACACTCAGCTCTCGCGCAGATAGCTCCAGAAAGACAAACTCTGTCCTGCCAAAAAAGTACTTGCCTAGCTTGAGGTACCTGGAAGGCATGCTCATGCTTTGTGGTCACTGGAAAAGTTTGGCAAACTTGCTCCACTGAAGGAGATCTTGCCAGGGGGTTTAGTGAAATAAAGCCACATCTTCCTCTCCCTGGAACTCCAGGTTCTTCTGTGAACTGAATGGCCTTCTCTGGAGCAGGGACAGAAACAGTCAATTGGGGAGGAGGGGTATGGTCAGAGTATAGAATAAATGACATTTTCTTTCTTGCATTGCCTGGCAGACTGCCTTCTTGGAACACATACATATAGACAGTTGTCACACATCTTAATTATATGGAGCACAACTGTAGATGACACAGAAAATATATTTGCTTCTCTTAGAAAATATTTGATAGAAAACATGTTAACATCAATCTGAAAAAGCCTGCAGTTCTTGTGATATGGTAGAAAGACACTGTGGAGTTAGTAGTATCCCGAGAGCTCTGCTAAATGCTTTGAACTGCCCTCGACGGCTTACTCTCTCTTCCTCTCTTTCTAGCACCAGTGCCAGCATCACAAATGTTGCCTTTACTTCCAGTGAATGAAGGTATCTCCCACCGTTGTGT
>NW_023228173.1:0-810 GCF_002007445.2 Ailuropoda melanoleuca
AAACAAACAAAAAAAGAAATGCAAAAATAAATAAATAAATAAAGACTTGTATCTTTATTTGATAGGGATTTACAAGTTAGAAATTAATATTGATAATAAATCTTATAATTAATTTTAACTTCTCTACAGCAACATGTCTCACCCTAGAAGAGAGAGTCTGATATGCCTCATATCACTGGACCCATAGAAACTTAACCAGTAGGACAGGCCCCAGACCGTATAGTAACATTCATCTCCCATCTCAGGGTAATAAATAGGTATTACTAAGGTATTTAAGGTGCTTGCTACTCCCTGCTTACCAGGTCCAATTAGAATAGCATCATAGATTAGTGTGGTATTCTGTATATCTGAATGATCAAGTTTCCCCTGAGCTATATATTATGATAGCAGAAGAATAGATAAAACCCATTAAAAGTATAGTTTGGTCTTTGCCATATAAATGCAAATTGCTTCTAATGGCTCTTACTGATGTGAAGGGGAAAAATTGCCAAGTCAGTATCTTCATACCAAGGGCTGTTTTTATTTGCTTTAGCAGATACCATACCTGGAAATGCAGCAGTGACTGGTTTTGCTACTTTATTAAAGTACTGATACTCTGTGTAACCCATCTGGCTTTTGCTCAGCAAAATCAGATTTGTTAGATGAGGATATGGTAGCAATCACTAGCCTTGCACCCCTTAAGTCTTTGATGGCGGCACTAATCTCAATAAATCTACAGGTATGTGGCATTGCCTATTGTTCACTATCTTGGAGGAGGGTTTGGGGGTAGCGGGAGTGATTCAATTCCAGGGATTTCCAGTCTGCCTTTAC
>NW_023228174.1:0-188 GCF_002007445.2 Ailuropoda melanoleuca
TGTTCGCTGGAGGTGTTTAACTGGACGCTCTGCTTTATTACCAATGAGAAGGGCGCTGAGCCCTCGAAAATTCAGAACCTTTTCATTCATGCTCCCTTACTCACGAGAGATGATGATCGTTGATATTTCGCTGGACTGTGTGTGGTCTCAGAGACCACTATGGGGCACTGTCTTCAGGCTTCCGCGAC
>NW_023228174.1:343-523 GCF_002007445.2 Ailuropoda melanoleuca
CAAACATTTCGTTGGAAGCGGGTTTTGGCCGAATTGTCTTTCTCAGTGCTGTGTTTTTCGTGATTCATTCACGGTACCAAAACACCTTGATTCCTATTCCACCTTCGATAAGGCCGTCGTGACTTCAAGGGATTTCCCCTCACACTTTGTTTCTTGGTTCTAAGGGCTGGATCCTCCCCA
>NW_023228174.1:669-843 GCF_002007445.2 Ailuropoda melanoleuca
ACCTTTTCATTCATGCTCCCTTACTCACGAGAGATGATGATCGTTGATATTTCCCTGGACTGTGTGGTGTCTCAGAGACCACTATGGGGTACTCAGGTCAAGTTTCCACGAACACTTTCCCTCATGTTTCCCTATTCACGAAGGGTGATGATAGTGCTAAGACGGTCCCTGTAC
>NW_023228175.1:0-810 GCF_002007445.2 Ailuropoda melanoleuca
CCCCCCCCCAAAAAAAATAAATTTAAAAATCTTCAAGTAAAAGCAAAGTCTTTATGTTGGCCTTCAAGGCCATTTGTGATCTGGCTCAGACCTTTTGCTTCCTCCCTGACATCTTCTCCCACTTGACTTCTTACTCACCCCCTCCTGGCCTCTGTCCTATTCCCCCAGCACACCAACCCCACTCATGTCTCGGGCCCCTTGCACATGCTGTTCCTTCTCCCTGCAACTGTCTTTGTGGCTTGCTCCCCATTTCCTTAAAGCCTCTGCTCAATGTGAAAAAGTCTCAATCTCCACCAAACTCATCAGACTATGGTCTGTCTTCCTAAACAGGGACAGTGTCTCTAAGCTTCATGAGAGCAGGGTCTTTGCTTTCCTCCCTGGTGTATCCCCAATACCAAAAACAATGCTCGATGCATGGGCAGTAAATATTCATTACATAAAATATTTGTAGAATGCATTTAAAATTGATTCTACAGTAGTAAAGTGCTCTGATCGAGTCCTTGTGGGGGCCTCTACAGTAGAGTGCCTGACTCTAGTCCCCATTTCACCACTTACAAGCTGGGTGATCCTGAGCATAATACTTAACTTCTCTGTCCTTCAGTTTACTTACCTGTGAAATAGGGAAAATAGTCGTACCTACTTCATAACACTGTTGTAAGGAATAGATGAGTTAGTGCCTATAAAGCATTTAAAATGGAAGAGCTCAAATATTAGCTCGTATTTCAAGTATGGTCTTGTTATTTCCACCTGTGTGTTTTCCAAGCACTTGTTCAATTTTATTTTTTTATCTTATTTTTCTTATACCTAGTT
>NW_023228176.1:0-810 GCF_002007445.2 Ailuropoda melanoleuca
GACTTATTTCTATTATACTATATGTGAATTCTGCAATAGAGACTAAAATGAGCAATAAACAGAAAACAACTCTCAAATTTATAATAAATAAGCAGTAGTATTATTTCATTCCCTTATTAAGGTCCATATGGATTTTCCTACTCTATTTAAAATTACATAACTGATAGGTGATGTGCCACTATTATGAGTAGCCCTGGAATGTTGTATAAGATATATTTGTCTATTGCTGAATTTTGGAAGATATAATTATTAACAAAATGGCATGTTAAAGTATTTATTCTAGCTCATGCAGCACAAGTACATATGACAAAACAATCATTTGGTAAAGTTAGAAATGAAATGATCACTTCATTTAGTGCTAATGGAAGGGGATATAGAAGATAAGAGAAAGAGAAGACATTGAATGCTAGAGAGTAAAAATAGATTCAGAACTGTGGAGAGTGGGTATATATGAAAAGTGACCAACTGACTAGAGACTAAATTTTGAAAGTATTTGGGATGTTCAGGGTTGAGGAAAACTGTGGAGAAAATTATACATGATTGCAGAGTTAATGCAGTGTATTACGTAAGCAGTAATACTTCAAGAAAACATTCTTATTTCTAGATGTGATAGAAATAGGGGAATGGAGTGTGAAGGTTGAGCCATCCCCAGTCAGAAACAATTGCTTTTTAGTCATATTGAATGAAAGTCCTGAGCTTCAAGGCTAAGGGGAGTCTAGTTTCATGGATTATAGTCTGCATAGCTGGAAAAAATTGGTAACAAAAATGCAAAGTAGTTGATAAGGTGTGTGTGTGTGTGTGTGTGTGTGT
>NW_023228177.1:0-810 GCF_002007445.2 Ailuropoda melanoleuca
AAATGAAATAGTAAGAATTTTCATGTTGTAAGTGATTGGTGATGTATATCAAGCATTCTTTGAGGAGAGATAGGAGTGGGGAGAGAGTTGAAGAAAGATGGAGGGTATGAGTTATGCCTGAATTATTATGGAGTCCTCATAACTTTCTCATATTAGCTATCATTTCCTGTTTATTGATAGAATTCTTATAATAAAAATAATTCAAGTGATTAGCCAGTCCTTTGAGAAGAATATCCCAAAAGGTAGGCTAGAGAGGAACTACTTTAAGGAGAAAGGAGATGTAAGACAAGTCCTTGTACCCTGTAGCAGTAATAATCATAATCATAATCGTAACTGCAGTTATTATGTTGTAGTGTTATGGCTACAGTTAACTCCTTTTTGTTTTGTCTTGTGCTTTTAAGATATTCCTTATATCTTCAGATGATTTTTATCCTATTTTTATCCTGATAGTTATTGGAGTCTTAGTGTGTTTGCTTGTATGTACTAAATTCTGGGGAAAATACTATAATAGAATCATATATATGATATATATTATCAATCATATATACATACACACATGCACATACATACTCATATTCCATATATAGAAATTTTACATATATGTATGTGTATGTGTGTATATATGTATATATGTAAATATATACTTATATATACTTTTATGTACTTGTATGTACTAAATTCTGGGGAAAATGCTATAATAGAATCATATACATCATACATATGATCAATCATATATATACACACACATGCACATATATATATACACACTCATTCCATAATAGAATTTTCATATATATGCACATGCATGTG
>NW_023228178.1:0-810 GCF_002007445.2 Ailuropoda melanoleuca
TTCTTTTACTTCAGCTTTCCAATGTATTTGGTGCATGCATAGTTGGGAATTTGACCTGCCCAAAGAGACATTCAGCCTTTGTTCCAGATTCCAGAGGAGGTAACCTTTAAAACCTTCATTATTTGCTGAGTGATAGGAGTATCTTTGTTATTCATGATGGGCCCTTGGAACCTCACCTGATAATTTATGCTGCGCTACCAAGATGTCTCATGGTGGGCCCTTCCGGTCATGTGATATTAGCTCATCTCCAGGGAGGGAGTAGGCACTAGACAGTGAGTTCAACCACATGACTAATGATTCAGTCAATCGTGCCTGTGTAATGAATCCCAATGAAAAATTCTGGCCTCCAAACCGCAGGTAAGATGCCCTGGTTGGCAATACTCATGCATATTGTCATACATCATGGCTCGGAGGAGGTAACACTCTGTCCATGACTCCACGGACTAGGGTGATGGGAGGGATGACTAGAAGCTCCAAGTTTGGGCTTCCTAGGCTTTGCCCTATGCAACCCTGCCTTTAGCTGGTTCTAATTTGTATCCTTTTCCTGTAATACATGTGATTTTAAGTATAATAGTGAGTTCTGTGAGCTTTCTAGTGAATTACAAAACCCTAGTGTGGTTTTGGAACCCCCCAGCTTGTACTTGGTGCCAGAAGTCTTGAGCAAAGTTGGCATTCTGGAGGACTGTGCCCTCAACCTCATAGTTTAGCCAATTTCTAATGATGCAGATCCAAATCAAAGCTTCTGAATGCCCCTCTTGACTATTTAGATGATCTTGGACTCTACAAGGATTTTTTTTTTTTTTTTTTACA
>NW_023228179.1:0-810 GCF_002007445.2 Ailuropoda melanoleuca
AGGAAGGAGGTACCAGTGCTAGCAAAACTGGTGGCTACACACTGCATTTCTGTGAGGAACAGCATTGTTAAAAGTTGAATGAGAGAATCTCATGGGTCATGGGAGGGGACCCTATCACTCTACCACAATTTGGCAATAACCCAGTATTTCCTAAAGTGTGATGTTAAATGGGACATGGATGGATTTTTTTCCCTATAATTATGTATTTATTGTAGCATTTAGTAAAAAAATATTACTAACACACCAGAACTTTGGTCTTACAAGTATGTCTGCTTAGATGAAGGCTAAAATAGATAGACTTTAAGGAAAAAATGAACTGATTTAAAGAAAAATTAATTAAATAATATTATAGGTAGCATGTAACTATAGTGAAAATTGTGAGGGTGGTATGAAATGCCTGATGTTTGAGAAGCAGTGTATTTATCAATATTGGCTGTATATCCATCATGGGCATCCAGCATCCCTGGGAGCATGTGTTCATTTCTGTCCTTTCTGGGACTTTACAGCTTGGCTGCACTTGCCAGGCATTCAGCCCAATGCCTGGCATGTAGGATTAATTACTATGTATTAAATCACAATGTCTGTTTAAACTGTTCAACTTCCTGTATAAAAAATGTTCACATGTCCTCAAAGAAAAATATTCACTTGTCCTAGGAGGACAACACAAAGGTAAACACACGTAAGCTTTGACAGCAGAAAGAACCCTTTACTGACTGTCATTCTCTTAATAGATTATTAAGCTTCTCAGCATCTGTGTTTTCCCATCTGACAGATGGAGGCAATATTTAGGTAGATTGTAGTTTTTAGGAT
>NW_023228180.1:0-810 GCF_002007445.2 Ailuropoda melanoleuca
ACAGAAAGAAAGCTACAATTTTCATGTTATATGGCGTGATTTAAGAGAGCAGAGGAAGGGCATTTTGCTGGTGCTGAATAGGAAGGAGGGATAATGGGAAGCTTCCTAGAAGATACTGGAATTAAATCCTGGCAGATATCCAGGGTGAGCTAGGAGAACAGACTAAAACATTTGATACCAAATCACCTAGAAAAGCCTTGAAGTGAAAAATTGGTGTGATTACTAGCAACTCCATGCTTTAAATCTAGTGGTGGTTACAACAAAATGATTTACAGGAAGGATAAAAAACAAACAGGTTTAATCAAGAGGACAAGATGAGAGATACAGTACTTGTTTTATGGAGAAAAACATGGCAATCATGAGCCGTCTTTGGGCATGCCCCAATTTACTGTGTTTCTTAAAGTCTGTTTGAACACTAGTATATGCTCGGTTTTAAATTTCAGATAAAAAGCTGATCTTTAAAAATGAAAACAACCCATTTATATTTATTTATTCATGAGCATTCTAAATGGACAAAAGCAAGATGTGCTCACACAGTTGAAGATGTGTATGTTTGTATGTGTATGAGTGTGCGTATACACACATCCCAAACAATACAACTCTATTTGCATTAAACCTATTAAGTCAAATCAATTTTACAGACATGTGGGCTAGAGCTTTGACACTTAATTCCTCTTGATCTTCCAGCTGGTAAACTTCATTTCGTACTGTGTTTCTCTGCAATGTATTTTTAACATTGCATTTGTTTGGACATCATTAAAAAGAAAATAGCATCCAGGAAGTTGTAAGGTGCAGAGGAGCATTTCAGAT
>NW_023228181.1:0-2768 GCF_002007445.2 Ailuropoda melanoleuca
AAGTGCTATTGAGCTCCGACAAAACTGTAGGAAAAGGGCCATTTCTCTGGACTGTTACAGGTACTGTGACTTGCATAAAAAAATGCCCTTCTTTTCATATACATGTCAACCTATTGCTATGCATTTCACACTTCTGATTATGTTTATTGGGGGTATATCTGGGTAGGAGCACTCTCTGAGAAACTTTCTGTACCTACAACCACGATTTGACTCACCTGCCAGATTCACTTGCATCTCTGGATTGCCTTTCAAATTATTCTGACTGCATGATTGGCTTGCATCAAGTTCACAATCNCGGGGGAAAAAAGAATATATGGCATTAGAAGTCAGGATATTGGTGATACCCTAATTTAGGGTGAAGAAAAAGGGGACAAGGGTGGAGAGGAGGTACAAAGTGGTCTTTGGGTGCTGATAGTGTTCTATTCTCTGAACCGAGTGGTGGTGATTTTTTGTTCCTTTTATCACTATTTATGGAGACGGACACTTCTCATTTTTGCAGTTTTTTTCCATATAGCGTATTTGACTTGAAAATTATTTTCAAAAACGTTTCAAAAGTAAAAAGCCAAAACACAGCATTGACGCTGACGTGTTCGCTCAGTTTAGGACACAGCCTGCTCTGCTTACTGATCGTCAGATCTCTGCTCGGAAACCTGATCAGTCACATGAACCTAGTATTTCAGTTATACGACTGGATTAAATGTTATTTAAATTGTACATTTATCAGGAGGAAAAGGAGGGTTGTATCTCTATCTGTAAAATGGGGAACCAAGTAAGAAGGGAAAGAGAAAGTAAGACTCCTGTGCCTGACTTGGAGGAACTATTCAATAAACCTTCCTTTCCCTACCTAAATCCCATATTGGGGGGAGCTGGCAATGTTCCCTGGGCGGCGGGGGTGGGGGGGATTGTGATTCTTAACACTTCATAATCAGAATTAAAAGTATCCACAGTTTTCTATTGTGCTCCTATTATAACTTTTGCTTCGGCTTCAATACAATAAAGTTTGTGTTTAACATGGCAGGACTGCAGTTAAACATTCTTTTTTAACGTTCCCAGCTTGAAACACTCATTTTTAAGGAACTGAATTACTCAGCATCCTGTTTAAATCTTCTTTTTGCACAATTGCCAGTATCAATTATTGATAAACAGAGCCAACTTCCGAAACCGGAGGTTAGTTTCATTTTAGATGGTTTTAACAGACAATATTGTCATCTTGCTGTTGTGGTGACTGTGTGACAGTGGACTCTGAGAGCCGTAAAAATCCTGCTGACCTTTCTATTCCCCTTTGTAACATAAGGATCATTTAGAGCTTGTGAAATCACAGTAGGTCTGCTTACCCACTGAAAATACACTGGATTGGTTGGATCTTGTAATGCTGACTTGGGGTCGGGTCTATCCAGAGGGACTCTCTTCCCCCTCTGCTTTTCTGGGACCTGGGCTGATTTGCTGACAGCATTGTCCCGAAGACACCTGACCAGGGACCTCTCTCCTCACCAGCGGCTACTGAGAACAAGTCCCCTTTGAGACTCCTTTTTCAATCCTCAAACTCTCTGAGTCCAAGTCTGTCGGAGGACAGAAAGTTCCACAGTAGCATAAAAGCATGAAAAGCCAAAAACTCAAACTGGCCTTAGTGACCAGAGCAGCTGCCCTGCATATTCTCATCACAGGTTTCGGCTTTGAAAATTAATTCGTCTGCAAATAGTGCCCTGTCTCCAGCTGCAGTTTCAACGCTGGAGAGCTGGTTTCTTAAAAATTTAAGTTTAAAGTCAAGGGCTTCCTGCCCTAGGTGTTACAAATAAGTAGTGTGGTTTTCTTTTTGCTCCCAGTTTGTTCGTCCAATCATAGTCCAGTATGCAAATAGACCTTAGCCTGTGCAGATAAAAAGGAACAAATAAAGCCAAGGGCTCTATCAGGACCAAATTGCTGAGCCTGTGACCCCTGTTCCAGGAGCTGAACCAGAAATGTCGTCCTCAGGCGTGCCAGATGTACCTGCCCCACTTGCCAATTTGACGTATAAATATACGAAGGTTAGTACAATTTATATTTGCCGCTTTGCCTCAGGTTTATAAAAACGACATGTGTTGAAAGCATAAAAGGTCAATGTGAGTAAACTTGTGCAAAGAGCCCTTTGCACATACAAAAATAAAAGGCTTGCAAAATGCAGGTTTGGGCTTAGTGTCTTGTTCAGATAATGATTTCTGAATCGTATCAGGCAACGTTTCATAAATTTATTTCTTAGAATATGCCTAAGTGAAAGGCATTCTCTTCTGGTGAAAGGTTCTTGCCCCAGGGTTCCGTAGACTTTTACTAAGCAGTTCTATTACCTTCAGCATTGCNGTTAACTTCAGCATTGCTCAGCATGTCTGGTAAGAGAGGCGAATACTTAACTAGAAAAACTTACTGGAAAGAGCCAAACAAATAGGAAATGATTTTTTTTTTTTAAAGGAGAAAACGCATGCTGAAGTAACAGGGTTTTTCTATGTGTTTAACGAGTGTCAAAATCGAAGGACCTACCTCTGATAATTTGATTAAAGCTGCTATTTCAAAACCGCCAAATGGACTTGCATTATTTAGCATATTTGGGGCAAAGAAAGCATTCTTATTTCTTTCTTCAGCCAAGTGTGTTGCCACTGGAGCAGATGCATAAGTGTTAACTGATAAATATTTAGAGAAACAAGATGAGGAGTAGATCCAGACTTAAAAATCCACAAGCTAGGAGAACAAGGAAATAGATCCAGTTTGAGCTGTGCAAAAGTATCTCTGAACTTTGT
>NW_023228182.1:0-810 GCF_002007445.2 Ailuropoda melanoleuca
CCTGTATAAGCCCTCTTTTTGTTGCATGGACTATTTTTTAATCATTTCATTCTTTCCCTTTTTCTATTATTGAGAGATTGCCCTAATTCATATAGCATACATTTGAATCACATCTCAGTTTCATCAACATCTTAACTTATGCCCAGACCAAACAGGGATCTTAGACTAGTCTAATTTTATTCACACATCCCTTTTCCTGATTTATAAGTTATTGTCATTTATTTTAATTCTCTACTTTTAATCTCATCAGACATTATTATTATTGTTTTATACAGTGTTCATTTAGACTTACCCATATGTTTACCATTTTTGTGTCTCTTCATTTCTTCTTGTGTATCAGCTCTTCCTTCTCTTTGAAGTTCATCCTTTAGAATTTCCTTGGGTGAGTGTCTGCTGGTTTTACTTTCTCCACTTTTATTAGTCTTAAAATGTCTTTGTTTTACCCCATTTTTGAAAGACCTTTTTGCTGGACAGAGGTTACCAGTTATTTCCATGCAGCACATTGAAGACACTATTGCATTGGCTTGTTTTCCATTGTTTCTTTTGAGACATCAGCTGTCAGTCTGCTACTCCTTTGAAGATAACTTTTTTTATTCTACTTTAAGATATTTCTCTGTCTTATATTCGACAGTTTCACTAGGGTATGTCAAAGAATGAACTGATTTCATTTTTCTTGCTTGGGATGTCTCAAACTTTTGAATCTGTGAATTTATTTCTATATATTCTGAAAAGTTCCTCAGTCAGGATCTCTTCAGTATTGCCTCTAAATTTCAGTTAGACAGTGTTAGAGCTTTTCAGTCTATTCTTCAT